>NC_138152.1:26749743-26957243 GCF_964199315.1 Orbicella franksi | reverse complement strand
AAAATAGGCAGAAGAAGAAGTACATAGGTTGGTTTAAATATGTGTGTTCGTGAGACTTAAAACGTTCTCAAAGGTTTCTATTTTGGCACTAAAGTACCAAGTACTCTAGCTTAAGTAATTCAAACTGTACCTTAGAGCCATTGCCAAATGAACCGTTTAATCAGTGCTGAGAGGGACAGAAGAAGCTTGCAACTAGAAAATTGATTTGGATACAGGGATATGAATACAACTACGTACTATATCGATTTCATCAATTTCATCATCATCATCATCATCATCATACACTTTATTTAAACACGGTAGAAACATCAGTTACAAGATTGAGATAAAAATAAAACCGTGATTTACATGTTTGCCATGTGGGAGTACGAGGAAGACATTAGACGATTGATCTCATTTTTAAAGTTAATAAAGGGAACTAAGGGCTCTGACGTGGCTCAAATCGTAACTCCCAGCTGCTCAAAGAGGAATATTTACGGAGGATATGCATTAAGATAATGTAATCATATACGACCTTGTTTTTTTTTAGGCGATACTTTAAACTAGTCACGGTGCCAAATCCAAAAGCTTCGAGGGTCAAAACTTTGTCAACGACATCTGGCAATGTGTCCGTAGTCATCTTGTTTTACGTACGATTTCAGGTCAGCCGGGTAGGCCTAACGGAGCCTTAACGGAGGGAGGGGAGGGAGGAAAAATCCAAAGCACGCTTAGAAGCTAGTGAGATATATATTGGGAGCAGAGGTCAGCATGAAACATGATCAGTCTGGAACGTTATAAAATTTCTGTAAATTTGAGTAAATCACTCATTCATCAGATATATTAATGTAAGCGTTAGGGGATTGGACACGAGTCTAGAGTATTATGGGATGTAGAGAGAGAGAGCACATGAGGTGGAGATTAAAAGTTGAGTTAGCTTATGTGTCGTCGTCTCTTCCACGCAATAACAGTAAGCCACGCAGCCACTTGGGGGTTTCCAAATTACTGAAGAGATTTTGCTTCAAATTAAACGAGCTTTTTTTACCTTGGAGAGAGAAGATGGATTATGGATTTCCCATATTACACCTACTTGTAGAGAAATATTGATAAGGGTTGAGCACCAAAAGATTTGGTATTGATGTTTGTTTGGGTGTGATATTTGTATCAATATTTGCTCGGTAATCAACGCGATAGCTATAATACTTTCAGTTATGATATCAATTCGGTTAAGTTCAAGATCACGGCTTTTGCTCCCCACATATCTGTAATGTATTGCTTAGTTTCGATACTTACTATTGGCCCCAGATATCTTTGCACATTAAACTGGAACCTCTTTATCGCATATTAGCTAATTGCTCCTACCCAATTTATGAAACATCTTGTTTTCTTGTTATCTTCTTATAATTAAGGAATAAGGATAAGGAAAGCAAAGCGATCTCCCTCATAATATAGCGTTTTTGGATTATAAGTGTATTAGAGAATCTGGGAAGTATTCAATAATGAACTGATTTTCATGCACGTAAATGGAGGGCCATTCGGGAGTGTATAGACATGTACGCTCTACAGCTTTTCACATCATTGGTCCATTATTTTTCAGAGAAAAATGGTTTTGCGTTGTGCCAAAAATCAGACAGGTCTAAGTACGACGTGATTCTAACACGAATAAACAAAGAATCAACCAAAAATTAAAATAAGAACTTGTCATTGTCACATTTGCCATTCCTGCTTTGATTCAGTGATGAATGGCGTATATAGCATGACACTCGCCTTTTTTCCTGACCGACATCTAACTATAAATAACCTGTGATATCCTTGCAGATATACGATTTTCACAATGAAGTCATCTGCTAGAGACAATAGTCTCACTTTACACTGAAGCAAGATCAGCAAAGCACCAGACCTGATCCACAACAAATGGCATTCCTTGGGAAAAACAGGATTAAGTTTATACAGCTAATAGTTTCTACTACCTCATTTCTTGCTGGTAAGAGTGCGATGTACAGAACTTTCATTTGATCGCTCCGTACACATACTTTTGTACTATATCACTAAAGTACTTTTATTTTTAGTTTTTTCTTATTTTTAACCTCGACAAGAAACGGTTTCACGTGTTTGCATTTATTCGCAGGCACAGGTGTATATAATTAGCGGCTGCGACACGTTATTACTTACATTTACTGGGACATCGTTATTTATTCGCATCCTCGGATGTCATGAAGTTGCAATTCGATAATATAACATTACCTGCAATCAGCAAATTACCTGGAAGGTAGTAGTTATTCCTTAATGGACACATCACCAAAAATAGATTGGTGCAGAAGTTTCTTCGCAGATAAATATTCACAAAGAAAGCATTGCAAAAGTGTTTAGACTGTTTAGGTAAGGCTGAGGAAGTTCAGTTTTCGCAGAAGCTCTCCGTGTAGTTTGGGTGAATATTGAGTTCTGAATGAATTTTGCTTACGGAATAATTGTCTATTTCCATGCGCTTCTCAGGAAATACTTCAAATCAATAACATCACAATCCTACTTTTGTGAATAGCTCATTCCAGCTTGCATTTGTTTGTGTAAAAATATCTTTTACATATTATGTAGTCAGTTAAAATGGTAATTAAGAAACCTTATTTATTTTTTTCTGCCGTGAGAGCTCCCTAAAAAAACCTACAGCATACTAAGTAAAATTTACCTACCTCTTTTCAGCCATTGATGTTTGCTTTTTTTTCTAAGTTTTTAATTCGAAGTTTTTTTTAGACAAAAAGTATAGTACTCATTTTAGATTAATTGAAGTCGGAGAATGTTTCCCTGAAATGATCCTCTCGTAATCTACAGGTTTCCAAATTCTCACAATAATTTAACTAGATTTTGGCCTATCATGACTGATTAAAATAAAGAAAAAAAAATAGATAAATAATTAACTTGCGTAATGGTAGACGTTATTAGGATTAAGCAAAATCCTGAAGACCGCCATAAGCCAGTCAACACAAGCCAAAGTTTTTTTGCCTAGTTTATCATTTTCTAATTATACAAAATCTATTTTAGATATTTCCTTAGCGGCAACGTTAAAGTTTGTATAGTGTTCTTATACTGAAGCGCTGGTCCGCATCTAAGAACAATAGAAGATTTATAATCACAGTTCTATACAGCGAACACATTCTAACACTAAACACCTGCATTCTGGCACAATGTGAATTGTTAGAATATTCTGAAAAGGAAAAGAAAAGAGCAATAAAAATCATCTTTCAAAGAAAGATTGCAGGTCTTCTTGCTTTGTCGTCTAAGTGGCTGTGGAAGGTTATTTTGGTGACTGTTGTCTGTTAAATGACATTATATTTGCTTTCCATCTGATTTCTAACTATACCTAATTTTAGAGATCGCCAATATCAGGGATTATCTGTATCGTTCGTCGTTCTTCAACACAAGATAAGAAAACTAATATAATTTATAGCCAAATTTACATCATTTGATAAATCAGTTATTCGTATCTGAAAACAAGGGAAACAATCTGACTTTCTTTTCAACTTCCGAGTTTAAGGTTTTGGTTTTCCAAATATATTTAGAAATCTGTAGCAATCAAACTAAAAATTAAAAAAATAAAAACCGGTCCATACGAAATCAAAGTAGCATAAAAACAAAAAACTCCACTTTTAAAGATGAAATGTTCAGCATGTCGCAATCGTGGAACATAGACAATTGATAAACTTGCTCATTAAAAATAATTATAGACCCTATTCATAAATGGCTGCTAAATTAAGATTCTTTTGTATGTATTTAAATTATCCCAACTAGCCTCGTTTGAGAGTAAAAATTCGTTTGAATTATCAACTCAGAAACGAGGTTAGTTGGGCTAGTTTTAATACTTACAAAAGAATTTTTTAATTGGCAGCAATTTATTAATCGGCACTATTGATTAAGTCTATAAATGTTTCCTGGGAATAGCAACTGGTACCCATCTGGTATTGAAATTGTTCTCCAATGTTCAAGAGTGCTATCATTTTAAGCCAGTGTCGTAGGTATTTCTAAATAACTTTGCGAACTCAATTATCTCCCATTTTTAGTGACTCAAATTGAGAGTGAAGAAGTTACCTACACATCATATGACAGCCATCAACGCTGGTCATCTGCCGCGAACAACTGCAATAGTAAGGGAGCCTTCCTCGCTAAAATAAAAAACCTAGACGAAATTGTTAAAGCTAGACAGACCTTCAAACAACATCACACTACTGACTACTGGGTGGGTGTCAAGTACGACGAAAGCTTAAACGACTTTGTTTGGGCGGATGGGACTCGTGTGGCTTCGAATGCAAATTTTGAAGCAATTGTGAACAGGGCTGAGCAAGGCAAACTGGACTTTTCGAAACGGTGTTTGTATGCTACTACTGAAGACGTCTTGGTAGCGGATGATTGTGGAGCACATAGAAAGTACATCTGTCAAGTTGGAGAAAGTGACGACGTAATTATGACAAGTAAGTAAAGCCTGGTCCTCACAAGCGACGCAAGCATAAGCATAAGCATAAGCATAAGCATAAGCATAAGCATAAGCATAAGCATAAGCATAAGCATAAGCATAAGCATAAGCATAAGCATAAGCATAAGCATAAGCATAAGCATAAGCATAAGCATAAGCATAAGCAGAAGCAGAAGCAGAAGCAGAAGCAGAAGCAGAAGCAGAAGCAGAAGCAGAAGCAGAAGCAGAAGAAGCAGAAGCAGAAGCAGAAACAGAAGCAGAAGCAGAAGCAGAAGCAGAAGCAGAAGCAGAAGCAGAAGCAGAAGCAAAGGCGTAGGCATAGGCATAGGCAAAGGCATAGGCATAAGCATAAGCATAAGCATAAGCATAAGCATAAAAGAAGCTTATTAGCCTCAAATGTGTGTGTCAAGCAACGCGCTGTTCTTTTGCTCTTTGGCATAATTTACTCCAAGTCCTCTGCTATTTTGAAAAGCAGTGTACCTTGGGATAAATCGAAAAAAACAAAAAAAAAAAACACGGTTCATTGGGATATAGCTTACTTGCCTGCGAAGTTGGACTAATCGGACTTAAATATGTGGCCATGGTAGCGACGAAGGCCCTGAACTAGTTGTATCCATCCCCATCTGCCTGGATTGCATGCCTGGCGTAATCGGTGCCTATGTCGTTGGCATGTCATCAGCATACATAGTATGTATAAGAACAGGACTAAGAGTTTAGACCGTTTTAGCATCAACCCTGGCCTCCGTGAGTAAGTTAATAAGTTTGGCAATCCACATTTTCTCTGTCTGTCGACAAATTTAATAATGTTCCAATTGCGATGAAAATTGAAATATTTTACTTGTTTGTTGTTTATTATTGACTTAATATGAATATGCAGGTTCACCTTCGCCTCAGCCATCATCTCACGTGCATGTACAGTCTTCATCACCCGTAACGACAGCAACAGCAACAGCAGCAGTAACAACAAAAACAACAACAACAAATACAATGAAGCTAGCAGCATCGTCATTACCATCATTGTTGTCCTCATCAGCATCATCAATTTTAACTTTATCTCCCTCGATTTCTCCCACACCATTGTTACAAGGATCGTCCCATACAGTTACTTCATCGTTACGTTCACCGTCTTCAACCTCCATTCATTCTTCTTCATATGGCTTCCCTACAGTGAGCTCCACAACTGTTTTCCCTTCCTCACGCATAGAAAAGTTGGTAAGCTTTTTGATGCCGATAACTTGTCTTCTATTTGTAACTTTGTTTAAAGAGTTTCAATATTTTTTTCGTTTCCCAGTGATGTTTTGTAATTATATTAGTGGATAGTTTTGGAATATAAAAATGATGAATACATCACAAATGTGCGTTACCTTCATATTTTTATCAAATTCAACGATTATTTTCGCTTATAATATAAATGGAACGAGAGATAAGATAGCGGTAAAAGCTTAATCAATCTCTTCTTTCCAAACTTCTGCCCACCGTTGGAGGGGTCTCGAAAAGCCAGTTACAGTATTGTAACGAAGATGCGACTCTAACAGTTTCTAGATACAGCACCAAAGAATAGAAATTTGGCTTTTCATGAAATGTTTCACTAAAATGACAATGTTTCGAGATAATCGAACAAACAGGCGATTTTGCTAGACATATCTCAGTATTGACTGTTAAGTCGCAATCAAGGTAGTTATTTAAACGTGTCGAATGCGGCTATTCACTCTTAAAACTTAAAATGCTTTAACATTACCTTTGTTATTTTTCTAGATAACAGAACATGACAGTAGACTCAAGCAGCTCAACGCTAGCGAAGCGTCGTCCTTAGCGGTAATGATGATAGTTAAGTCGAAAGTTGTAAATACATTTGGGTATCGCCGTAATTAAAATATGCAATGTTATATTCAATTTTTGAGGGCTCAGTCGGCATTTTGCAGATGGAAATTTAAAGAACCTTTTTTAGTCAATTTTCTGGCAGGAAAATACGTGTGCTTTTCCTTTTGTTTTATCAGTTTTCTTTTCTTTCAAAATAGTTGTTGAAGGATTCACTGGTTACATGTATTCTATTCTAATGTTAGATGAAATTTTTGGCTCAGAATGCAGCTTTTTTTTTTTTTTTTGCCCTTTTCCAATTATATGAGCGAGGGCGTCTCTTTTAAATATTATCGAGCAAATGATGAAGCTAACTTGAATCTCGTAGCAGTTATAGTACATTTCAGCACTCCAAGGAGTTTAGTAAAGGAATACGTTATGAAGACTTACGTTATAGAGAGAGGAAAATTGAAGATTAAAATTTAACGTCATTTTTGGGTTTTCTTGCAGGATGCTGTAAACCTAACTTCAAAGCTACTTGAGAATGTGATTGAAATACAGAACAGTGGCTTGAAAACCAATATTCTAGTTAGCTGCGAAAAGTTGGAGAAGTTTGTTTTGCAGTACGCCAGTCTTCACATGACGTCACACAATGGCTCCGAGACGGAACTTTTCATGGTGCAGCAAGAGATAGGTAAGGCATTGAGAAAGCCATTACCATCTAGCTTTATTATTTTATTCTAAAATTTTATTCACTGAAATAACACAAATCCATAACTATTCAATATAAGATATATTCAATACAAGATTTCAAGGTGCATCAGTATGGAATTCCATCGATGAAGATATGTAAAATGTTTTTTCTTTCAACCGGCTGCATGGTATTTTTAATTTTTATTTCGGGTAGCGAAGCTAACACTGCTATTATTTTCGCTTTCACTCTATAACATTTTAATTTCTAACTCTGGGGTTAAATTAAAATTTTTAAAGTCTTTGTTGTTTACTGTTAGAAAAGTGTTCGCTCTTCTTGGATTGTTTCTACCCAAGCGCTGCGCAATTCCATTCATAAAACCCTGCCGTTAAGACTGCACCTAATAATTGGGGATCCAACGCTATGGGTATAAAACGACCTTACTATGCAATTATACCGAATTAGTATGGTGCATATTTGTATGAACTCCCTGTTAAGTGTATCAAACTGTTTACGTTTAATAATCAATGCATTTTCCCACATTTCATAGTATTCATTCTATATTTTCCAGGATGTTCTATTAATTTTAATTTTATAGTTCTTGTCCCCCTTTACCTTTTTTAAACGTCTGGTTTTATTTTGCTGTAGTATTTCGATTGATTTAAATATCTCTTCTTTTTTTCGCTCGTCTGCCAGGCATGACAGTAATGAAACTACCTGCATATCATAAGCGTGATGTCATTTTTCCATCTGAAAGAAGTTCTTTTGACGAAAGTTTTATTCAAGAGGAGAAGGGTGCCATGAGACTTCCCGCCAGCCTCTTCGCTGCTAGAGGTAACGCAAATTTATTGTTTATCCTTTTTAGGTTAATTGCACTTGATTACCTTAAATTTTGACTAACTCCTTGCCAATTCGCAAGAATAGGAAGTTAGGTGTCTTCAACAGACAGTCCATCTCATCAACTTGTTTGTTGTAGCAATTACTTGGTATAATAAGTATTTTGGAGAATGAAATATTTTTTTCCATATTTATTCAATCTGTTTCAGAACGCTATGTGGTCTGTATGCTGTACAAAAATGCCGCCGAATTAATGCCCGAAGAGGAGAATGGGGTAGATAACGAGTAAGTATTTTTTTTTCTCTTGCTGTTTTGTTTTGATATTTTCAATAACTGTGCGAACTCCTCACAGGAAACTGAAAATAACTATAACGGCCAACTATAGCCCAGACCATATCCGACAGTACGTTGACTCGTAAAATTTTGTTGAAACGACATTGCAACGGCAAGTGAAATTAAGTCTGCTCCTATGAGTAAGGTTTTTCCTGATATTCAACATACTTTTTCTTAACATGGTGATCAAATGCGAGCTTTTTGCTTCTTTAGATTGGAAACAACTATTCGTTCCCGGATTATATCTTGCTCAATAACTCCAGAAATTCAAGGCATATTAAACGATGACGTGATAATCAAGGTTAAAAATAGAAAGGTACGTAACAGGAAGAAATTTAAAAAAAAGATACAATTCAATTTAGAGTCAACGAGGACTAGTTAGAAGATAGCAATGAACTTAGAATCTGAAAAACTGTCGGTTTTGTTCAAGGTTTTTAAGTCGTGCCCTTTAATTTGTCTTCATAAGGCGTTGTTCAGTTGTTCAAAAACGTAAATTATTGATTAGTTGAACGAAACAATTAATTTTTCAGTGGTATGAAGTTTTCAAGCAAAACATTTTTCTGCATTGTAGCCGATTGGACTGATTCCCACCAGAACATGAAGACGATTGTAAAAACTAAGTTGTTGCAGTAAATAATTTCTAAACGTCATTTCTACTCATTTTTGGGAGATATTATTGAAACTGAATGTCGACTCAGTTGTGTACTTAAAGTAGACAGTTGTAACCTTCTGGCTGCAATGCGAAATTGCAGGAAACGTCAAACACCGTGAAACATGTTAATGTCCTTTCTTCAGAGACAAACGACAGCCAAGAAATCGAGCTGTGCATTCTGGGACTTCTCTATCAGGTAGATAAATTTCCAGAAAATCTCATGCAACTTGTTAACAAATGCATTAGTTCCTTTTTGCTATTTTTCTCGAAATTATCATCAATCGTTTTTTACATGGTTGACTGATTGATTGACTGATTGATTGATTGACTGAATGATTATATACACGAATGATAGTACACGCATTTCAAACCCGAAAAAAGCAACAACTTCTGTCAACACAACTACTTCTCCCACTGAAAAGCCAACCTAAACATTACTTCTTTCTATCCTTCCCTTGAGAAGCGATCGTTTCCTACTCTTCGATCATCCACAATAAAATTTATTGACTGGGAAAGTATCTCCTTTGGTGTAATATCTCCTCTCAGACTACATATTAAGCATGCCTTATTAGGAAGTCCAGTGGTACTTCCGCTTCCTGTCGGCTTCCTCGCACATCTTCCCTCTTTCGCTACCAGGCTTCTTTCGAATTTTGATTTTGATAAATTTCCTTCTGCGTAGAACAAAGTTTGACGGAGCGTGGTCAAAAAAAGGTTGTACATTGGTCCAGGAAACAGAAGAACACACCACTTGCCAATGTAATCATTTGACAAATTTTGCTGTTTTAATGGAAGTGGGAGAAACGGAGGTAGGAAAGTCCAGACTTCACTTAATCTCATTTCGGTACGGTTAACCTAGCCTTGTCAGTTTGCAGCAAAATTTAAGTTTATAACTTTTTTTTTAGATTCCAGATGGTCACAAGTTTGCCCTGGAGATGGTGACCTACATTGGATTTGCCCTGTCTCTAGTCGGCGAGATTCTTACCATACTAGTCTACTTGATTCTTATGTAAGTATCATCTTTTTCCCCTTTCAATTATCCTGTAGTATTTCAATAACGCGCTTTTTGAAATTAAAGGTATCACAAGAAGACAAACGTCTTTCCCATCGAGTTGGCGGTGAGTGCAACGCTAGAGCTCAAGGGGAAACAATACTCACTGGAAGCTATCTGTTACATTGAAGAGTTTCCCTATAACACAGTGATAACTATATATGTCGCAGTCTCGAGGTATGTGTCCAGTCAAGTACTAATCCAAAGTCCAAACAGTTCCTACCCAAAGGATTTCTCCCAGTTTTGATTCCGCTCATGTGAAAGAATTGCGGTGTTTATGGGCACATTTTTCGACAAGCATCAAAAATGTGTACAGTTGTACAAATCAAAGCAAAACAAACACGAGGAGGAACGATTCTGTAATCGATAAAAAAACCTCCTTTTGAAGGCTTTTGAGTCACTTCTTGGCAGGTTTTCTTTAATAGGCTTTTGTTTTTGGACATTTCTGCTGAAAATTGCGCGGAGAGTCTTGATTGTAACTTGCAAATGCTAAGACCCCTTATAAATTCTGAAGATCTCTTTCGTTTCTTTCCAAGGAACCTAAGAACTACGCAGTCTCATATTCGGCTAAATCTGGTCACCTCTCTGGCCATTGCCCAGTTGATATTTATGGCCGGTATCAATGCCACTTCGGTGAAGGTAATTTCGATCTAGTTGTTGTTGTTGTTGTTGTTGTTGTTGTTGTTTTTTTTTTCCATACTTAATAATATACAACATATAATATAAAGTATTTAAATATTTCTTGGCATTTACCACTTATAATGATTGACTTTGTACATAGCACATGACTGAGAGGGGCCATAAATAATGGGAGAAATTTCATTCCAAACTTGCGAAAACTATAACCGCAAACGTTACAATGAGCCTTTTTTATTGTTTTGCTTGTTCAGTTGTTTCTTCATTGTTTCGTTGGTTATATCGAGCGTAAAGCTGCATGACTGTTTATTGTTTTGTATTTTTACTCATTCGACATTCTTTGTTGTCGTTAATTAATAGATATAATTATATTGAATTTATACATTAAATGTTTAGTTTGAAATTTTCCATTGCCTGAGTTCTCGAATATGATTTTACGAGAAAAAAGAGAAAATCAGCAAAATAAAAAGCTTACAGGAGACAGGAATTAATCACTTCTACAAGGTTTCTGAAGAGCAAAACATGAACCGACAGTGTAATTTTAATTTTTTCATGTTATTTGTGTTATTTCATATTCTTCTTTCAGGCTCTGTGCATTGCTGTTGCTATAACAGTGAACTATCTATACCTCGTTGCTTTTGGATGGATGGTTATGGAAGGAGTTATGTTGTATTTGAAAGTCGTTAAAGTCTTCAATATTTCCACAAACAACATGTACTTTTATGGCTTCGCATGGGGTAATAAAATTAATACATAAAATCAATGCAGTAAAGAATAGACTTTACGTGCTGCTTTTATGTACATTGGCGCTGAGTTCGTTACGTCCTCGATTCGCTTCTGACGTTCGTAAGAGAAGTATCACTTACATCGTACTTGTTTACCAGCTTCTGTTCTCCGGCTACTAGTGTAGACAATTTCCCGTAAGGGAATAATTATAAGTTGGAGCGGTTTTACTATCCTTTCTTTTTCTCACAGTGTGACCTAGTGAACATACAAAACATTTTTGTTCTTGTTTCTATTGAAACTAAAAACCCTCGTAAAAGTTTGTGCTCACTCCAAAAAAGGGAACACTGTTCACACTTCACACAGCAAAAATCTCTTGTTCTCCCAAACTACTACTATTGTTCCTAGCTATAAGTCAAAAATCAGTCAATGAATGAAACTGTAAACGATATTGAAATATTTTCTTTGCGAAACTCAAACATCAGTCTAGAGACCCTCGTACATTTATTTTCATCACTGATTTCACGATACAGAGAAATTAATAATAACCTGCTGTACTTTATGTATTTTTCTTCAGGCGTTCCAACAATCGTGGTTGCAACTACCATTTGCACAAATGTTTTGGTTAACGGGGATATGAGCAGCAGCATGCGGGAAGACGTGTGAGTATGAATGGTCACGTGTTTCTTTCTACTCGCATGACGTCATGTTAAATTAAATAGAGCGAAAAATGCCAAGCTTCTCTTGGTACTGCATTCACTTGTCAAAACAGAATTGGCAACTATTTTCAAGAATCAGCTTAAAGGAGCTACGTCACGGTTAGGGCGTCTTGAAAAGTTTAGTCTAAATTTTTCAAGTTTGCCGTTTGTAATCCGTGTCAATCTTCTCCATCCTTAATTAACCATTCTTGTTCCTTTATGGTTTATTATTATCTCTTTGGTGTTTTTCCATTTTAGTAAACTTCTGTTTTCAGGTTTCCTTCAATTTAAAGGGAATTCAGTAGCGGCCAAACAAAAAAAAAAAAAAGAAAAAAGGGATATAACTCGCTTAATGGACACCGGCTGTAAGGGCTGCATCCTATGCTGCACATAATGCCCTTCAAGTCATTTATTTTTTTTATTGTATTAATATTAGTATTAGTATAGGTTTTTAGCAGTGTCCCCTAAGTAGTATGGTGTTTTTGTTCCCAGGCTATAAGGCTTTTTGACACTTTAGTAAAGTTCTCACTCGCTCACTCACAAAAAAAGAGAACCGCCGAGTACGGTGACTGAGCTCCTTTAACTGTGCATTCTTCAACACGTTATGCCTGACGAGTAATTGTGTTTACAAAATTAATTTCATATGGATTGAAGTCTGATATGCAGTAACTGAACAAAAGCACTTGTTCACGCTTCTTTTATCTTTGAAGAAACCAAAACACATGAAAGTATCCCTCTAGTTATGCTTAATTCCTTTCTTTCGTTTTCATTTTTTTAAATTCTTTGTTATAGTTGCTGGTTCTCATTTTCGTCTGGTCTTGTATGGGCTTTTGTTGGATCTGTATTAGCTGCAAGCTTGGTAAGTTGAAAATTCTCTTCTTACAAAACGTCACGGACGTATCTTTGAAAATCTGAGAAGAAGGAAAACTATCGAACGCAGGGCTAGATTTAATAGCGTCATAACCAAGCTTGTTATCTTGCACAGCACCCTCCAGACTGTCTAGGAAGATCGTGGTTGCAGACCTGTCCGAGTATTAATCTGTTATTTTGATAATAGCCCAATCTGATCAGAGACGATCTTGATTCAAGCATTTTTTTTCTTTTAGGTAAACTTAGCCATACTCATACGTATCACAGTGGAAATAATGAGGCTAAAAGATATGTCTGGCAATTCGGAAAATCACTCATTCAGGCAAGTAGTTTAGCTCTGTTGTTGGCAGATGCTACAGTCTGCGAATGCTGTCGTATATTGTAGTGTCAAATCGATGGCTGGTTGACTACAGGCGTGTTTTGCCGTATCACGTGTTGTTTTCGTGAGATGCGCTGCACTTTTAGCAAGTCGTTAGTGCTGAAGAACGGGGCGAGTAAAATAAGCTGTGATAGTACACAAACTAACAGGCGGTTATCAACAGGTGTTTTGCATGCAATAACTGCGTTGTTGTGGTTATGGTTGTTTGAGCGGTTTTTAATTGAGTATCGTAAAACTAAACCCAAACCTATCACTCCAGTCGATTACCGTGAACGACACAGACAACCCAATGAACCAATCAAAACTCCAACTAAATACGTGTAGATGACTTAGAGCGCGGGAAAACGTGTGCAAGTGAGTCAAGATTGGTTGGTTTTGGTTTTACTTCTTATTGGATGACAAAGTGGCAGGAGCTTTTTAAGGGGTTTAGCGAAGCAAAGCAAAACCAATTACTTGCAGACTCTCAAGCAAAAAGTTTAGTAAGCGCTCTGTTATTGATGATTGTGTAGCGATTGTTTAACTTTATTGTTTTTCGCCTTCATTTTCTAGGCAAAGCCTGAAGGCGTGTGTGGTGCTTTTCCCTTTGTTTGGTGTAACCTGGTTATTCGGTGTTCTCACCGTCACGGATGCAGGGCTGATCTTTCAATATTTATTCACAATTCTTAATTCTTTACAGGTAAAAAGAAAAGTCAAACGACAAAATAACATCATAAGAGAAAAAAACGTGGAAATTTCGATAAGATGCCACCGAAAATTCAACAAAATAAAATTCGCCAAAATTTACGGATGGTAGTGAACATTCGTGGCAGCGAAGTTTCGCGGCCATTTTGAGTATCAAAACAAAAGTTCGAAGAAAAGCAGAGGCGTGGAAAATTTATGGGGTACGCAGTTACATGGAAAGGCCACAGTGCCCAAGTAAATTTGATAAAGAAATTTTCAGGGCTTCTTAGCTTCTTCAACTTTAGAGCACTTGTCAAAATCGTCTATTACTCTCTTGCAGGGATTTCTCATCTTCATTTTCCACGTTGTCAGAAGTAAAGAAATCAGAGCGGCGCTGGAAGCAAGAAGACAAAGATGGGAAACGTCAAGAAATGTGTCAGTGGCGAATGAAAAATCCACTCTCGGCAAGGGAACATCGAGCACAATGAAACCGAAAAAAGCGTTTGTGGTAATGAACAAGATTAGCCCCGAGACCGTGATGAACAGCAAGAATAGCTTGCCTTCTGTTACATAAATTATCATGTACAAATTATTTGCATAAATTATCATGCTAAAACACACTGATTCTGAGAAACTTACGGATTTCGATAGCAAAGGCGAGTACGTTATGAACACAATTAATTCAGAAACGGTTGCACATCACCAGACTGATAAGCTAAATTGCCAGCTAGTCGATAAATTATCATTGGCAAGACTGAAAAGAATATCTTAATTACCAAAAGTTGCATAAATGGTTATAATGAATGAAACTATTGAATGAAAGCGTTTTCATCATATAATGAACTATCGCAAGGAATGAGACGTCAAAGAATAGTGATATTGCAATATTACTGTTAAAGATGATTTCCAGTCCGTGCTGCTCAGTCTCAGCACCCCAATGTTTGTGAGCCTCACTCGATGAAATGCGAATCGATTTTCTTCGTTACTTATACTGCTTACCTTATCTTTGCGGCATTTATATTCTTTTTTCCAACTGTTTCTTTGCTTTTTACAACAACGACGTTGTTTCATCAAGCGATGTCAGAGAGAACAAAGCATTGAGCTTTGCATCTATAATGGCGGTTGACATGAAACTTTGAGTTTAATTCCTGTAAGTTGTTACGAAATGTGACATTTTGTGACGCCTTACATGAAACGGAGCAAACAAAGTGAACAAACTCCCGAGGGTGCGCAGTGCGGACTGAAAAGCATCTTAAAGTGCATTTCATTCTTGCTTTTCAATCAGTGTTACAAAATTGAAAGAATTCACTACACGAAGATAGCGAAGGAAGCTAAAATTGTTATAGATTGATATCATCAGAGGCACAATCCACACACAGATTTAGCAGATATCTTAATGATTATTTTTAATCCTGAAATGTTTGAGAGTACCAGATACAGAATATCTCAAAATCACATAAATTATACTTGACCCAATAATTCACAAGATGAGATCTGACATTTTAAAACCACCAGCGTGATTGAAAAACATCATAATCCATTCAGGCGCATGTTTAACAAAACAGAACGATTTATATGTAGAAAAATGTAAATAAATGCGTTTGTTCTTTGTTGTTTAATTTGCTTCTCCTCATTCCATTTGGATATCATGATGCGTTAGTTTTTGTTCTTCCAGTGTATATTACGAACTAATATACACTATTCTCTTTTTCTCAGCTCGTGAGCGGGCGGAATCAACAAATCCTGCAATCTGATTGGTTCCTGGAGCGGGAGGAATTTTCTCATCCGGACCGCCACAGCGGGCGAAATCCGTCGAGTTGATCTATTTTCGCGAACGAATTAGCGGTAATCTTCAATCTTTCGCCCTTTTTATACTTCCATAGACGATTAATCAACGCAAATTTATCTCTGTTCACCTTTAAATAGCAAGGAAAGTCACTGTGAGTAAATTCAATTGAGTTTTTTAAAGTTGTGAGAGTTTGTTTGGCTGTTTGTAACTCGGCGCTGTAATGGCGCGTAATCCTGTGTGTCGCTCTCTGAACAATTTTCAGTAAAAAATGTAGCAATTTCAGTCGAGTCTACCTCTCTGATCGTTGCTGTAATTTTGAGATAAATTCTGTGGAATACACTTAACGAATTTCTTCGCTATCTGCTATTCAATTTACGGTAGAAAAATCTGATTTCGAGTGATTAGCAGCGACTGACAGAAATTGTTTTTGTAGTACAACTTCAAACTTTGACGAAATTTCACACCGAAAAACACTTTTGGAGAACTTAACTGGTGAACTAAATACAACTAACATAAAGTAGTTCGAAATAAATCTGTCCTTTAATACATCTTTCTTTGTCTAGTATCCGAGTTATCCGCTTGTTCGTTCGTTAGAATTTTTTCAAGTACGAATGGTTTGTAGACGGTGCGTAAGCCGATTCAGCGACAAAGTTGCATAAACAAACCCATTTGCAGGCCAGTTTACCACAACAGAAAAAGATAAACATGTTATTGTCCGGCTTAGGGTCGGTCCGTATAGTGAAAAACTGTGACCTCGGGCATTTTCAAGACCTCGGTCACAGTCTTTCACTATACGGACCTCCCAGCCGGCCAATAACATATATATATATATAGGAAACAGGATTTTATGTTTATCCCAAGATGAAATGAATACATCACATATTCATTCGTCTTATTACGTTTCGCCCCTGAGTGTTACAATCATTACAAAATAGACCAACTACGGGGAAACTCTTACCAGTTTCCAGCAACATAGCCTTTCTGAAGAGAAATAAGGCCGCCAAGTGGAGTATTTCTGATCATCCTATTTTCGACTGTAATGGAACCCCTTTTACTTGATCGATAATATATTCATAGTCTCTCGCTTTGCCCTCACATTCTTCACGTGTAGTTTGCCACTTGGGGATAACGAGACTTCATATTTCCAGGCTTCTTTTTTCCCCAAGAGACAATCTCTCCTCGAGGCGTGAACGCGACAGAAAAATTCAAACATCGTTGATTTAGAGTGCCAAACATCAAAAGAAATCTTTCTTACAAAGGTGACATAAAAAATGTGAGAGATTGATCTACATTATCGTGATAATGGCACCCACATGAGGGCTTCCTCGCACCCAGTACTTTGCTTTTATGTTTTCTTAAGTGGTAAACTGAGGTGCCCTGAGAGGTAAGGGAAGGGGACACGGACAGCTAAGGCCCCTTCCCATGCAAACCCCCTGCATCCAATCTCGCGTCACTGTCGCAAGAGCCTGATTATAATATGGCACGACTTAAATATTCTCTGTCACCATTAAAGCAATTTACGTGACCGCACGAGGAGAAAATAACAAATGTAATTATATTAAGACAAAACGTTGCGCTGCAAAGGTCTTTTTTTTTAATAATAACAATAAAAATTTTAAAACTCACTAACACAAAAGTTACAATCCATTTACATTGAAACTCGATCGTTTTTGCATTTCGTGGGAGGTACGACAAAAAGTAATTACATTTAAATCGATGGCAGGCGATGGAGGAGCAAGGAAGGCGAAAATTGGGAAATTTGAAACGAAACGCAAACTAACTTTTTAAGCAATTGACGCTTCTTTTCTCAAGATGCAAATTTGTGCCGAGTTTTCTGACAAATTTCCGTCAGCAAACAGCTAGCAAAAGCTGCCAGCAAGTCGTTGTATCATAAATGACATGCTGTATTGGCCATCTCATGAATAATACAGTCACCTGTAAATAGAACAAATTAAAATGTAAATGCAGAGTTGTCAAAGGATAAAAGCTCTTAAGCAATGAACACGAAACACCTGTTTGAAACCGAAAACAAATTCCAAATTTTGCACGCAGCGACTTAATGATGGAACCTGTGCGAAAGTGTGCTTTCTGAATAGCTCATATTAGAGAAAATAATATTCAGATGAAAGCCATTTACTGGTTCATTCAGTGGTTCAATTTATTGGCGGCGACGGTAGCTATTTTCAGATAATTACGTGGAAATGCTATATTTTGATAGTGCGACGTACGATATGTCGTCAAATAGTACTAAAACAGAGTTTTTAAGGATGAAATTAACATTATGGGTAGAAAGCATCCATTTGACTATTTTACTAGATCACAGAAAATGTTTCTAAACGAGCATTTGGGATTCGTGACTCCTTGCAACTCTGACCAAATTTTGAATTATCCTTGTAAAATTAATAGGCTGCCCAGGAAACCGCGACAGGGCAAAGAAGATCGCGAAACACGGAATTTTGCCTCCGGTATCATCACTACACAAACACTCTAAGCCACCAATCAAAAGCCGCCGACTTACTGGATTAGAGGTTTCAGGTATTCTTATCCAAAAATCGAGAAGCCTTACGACTCAAATGTCTTTTTTTTTTTTTTTTCCTTTATAAGGATTAGATGCTAGGTAATTTAACGGAGCGGAAAAAAAAAAACAGCGGTAATTGATGGACTTGTGCATGGGTAATGATCAAAACAAGCGGGCAGGCAAGCGTCATGAAATAACTACCATGAAATAACTTATCGTGTTCCTTAGTTTTCTTATCGATTGCCATCTTTTAGTTTTTGTTATATAAAATCAGTATAAAAGTTGGAATAAAAATCGAATGTTGGAAGAGGAATTATGGAAGAGCTGTTGTGAGTGTGATCGGAAGAGAAGTGATGTTTCAGCCGAAAGTAAAAGCTTAAAGACAAACAGAAAAAGTAATGACTCTATCCAATTAATTATTGAGTATCTCTGCGTGCGTTTTTAACATCATAATGTCGTTAAAGTAAGATTGGGCATAATTTTTGAAGTAACACTCGTGAGAGGACTATGCTATGACTATGCTATGCACGAACACGAATTGAAACTGAATATCGATCCGATTACATGTAGTCGGAAAAGCGCTATCAAAGCTTAAACACTTCAACAACGGCTGTTCCAGTTACCTTAATGGATGTTTGACAAGCAGATTCAATTTATGCATAAGTTCTATCAAAGTTTCCTCTTTGGCGGAGCCGGCAGATCGAGAATGACTCTAAGCGGGAATGGTGTGCTGTGTTGGCAAGCGTTGCTGGCTCTCTTGTACCTCGTTGACGGTAAGTTTGAGAATTCGCTTTTTTCTGACATGCAACAGGAATTATGGAAGAGCTGTTGTGAGTGTGATCGGAAAAGAAGTGATGTTTCAGCCGAAAGTAAAAGCTTAAAGACAAACAGAAAAAGTAATGACTCTATCCAATTAATTATTGAGTATCTCTGCGTGCGTTTTTAACATCATAATGTCGTTGGTCTGTGGTGATCAAAAAGCTCTATCTAACATCAATGCTAAAGATTCACCACTCGTTGTAAGTCATATTTAAAAGGAGTATTTTATTTTGGAGAAAATCCCTAAAGCGTTAATATTTGTATAAGCTATTTAATATACATCAAGTGTTTTCAAAACATCGTCCGTTTTATTTTAAATTATACGGCCGTCGATGAATTTCCTCAGAAAAGCCATTTATCTTAAGGTTTTAGAGAAGTTTGAACAACACTCCAATGATTTCACATCTTACGTCATGTACGAGATATTTAACTGAAATTTCCAATTTCCTTAAAATATCTCGCCTTCATCTTATTTAACTCAACAAAAATCACACGGCATTAACTTAGGACTTGCATATGTATTTTTAAGTCAAGACAAAAGCTAATTTTAAACTTCGTATACCACATTTAGCTGTTTCAAGAAAATCTGAAGAACACAGCGGAAACGTCAAGGGCAATAGATATGAAGTGAAATTTAAAATTTTCCGCTTTCGTCGAAAATGATATGCTGTTCTTCAAACAGGATGTCGGCACGAACTAGTCAAAATATAGCCGTGTTTGTGATTTAATTTTCTCATGCAGGGTCAAATGGGTTTGCAATTTCAGCTTGAATCAGATATAAAGAGGTTAAAGTGCATTTTTTTGCCTTCAGAGTAAACATCTCCGCAGCAAACGCTAAAATTTAATTTATATTTGGTGTGATAAACATGCAAATGTCCCCATGTTATGACATCATAACTTCCTCTCATTTCAGTAACAGCGATAGGCACGGTCTTTGCATAAATTACCGCTGATCAGCTATACCTTTGGAACTAGTTTCATTGTCTCTAAATTAGCATTTGATTGTTGAGGTCTTAGCCACATCTTTCAAAATAGAATCTCCAAATGCCATAAGCTTCGTCTTATTAGAATAAATTTCTGAACTAAATCGTGTATTCAATTTGCCAGTGCAATTTGGAAGACTATAGAAAACTAATTTGGATATTAACATACATTAGTAGGAGTAGCACCGTTCTTATACGATCAAAGTACTCATCCGGAGATAGATTTTAGAACGATATCGTCTAATCTGTTTTTGCGATCGTTCAAGTTCCTGGGTATTCTCAGTTGCTTTTTCAGGCTACGAGTTAGACGATGGCCTAACGAATTGGACCTCGGCTGCAAAGACATTAACGGGAAAAGATGACGGTGTGCTATTGGCCAGAATTACGAGCATTGAAGAACTTTGTGAGGCCCAGGCAGAGATTGACGTGAAGTTCAATTATGGATACTGGACTGCGCTCAAACTCAACAGTATGGGCGTGTACCAGTGGGGGCATCTCGCCAACAACACAGCTAACGTTACAGAGGAACTGCTAGACAGGACTCAGCCAGTGGATCGCTGCTATGTGATAAACAGATCTGCGATGAAACTATTGTCAAAAGACTGCGACAGCCTTCAAGGAGTTTTACTCTCACACCCGGACGATGATGATGGTAAGCAGACAATCTCATGTAGTTATATCATCAGAAACTATTTACCATATTAGGCCAGGATAGAAAACATACCCGCTTTTTTTTCAAACTTATATAAAGTTTGATAAAAAAGGGGTTAGAGTTTTGAAAATTTGGGTGGTTCCGAAAAGTTGTATCTTATCTAATTATTCGAAGAATTTAGAGCCTTTTTGAATTAAATAACTTTAAAAACCTTTTCAAATAACTCTGTGAAGATTCTTATCATGCCACCATAGTAGTGTCAGCTGACAAAATAATGTAGTATCGATCAATGGAAGTAGAAGTCATGAAAAGTGCCGGACTGTAGCTGTTGTCAGTCACCTTAACGGAAAAAAAAAATTGTTCCCATCTACACGTTTTTTTGTCCTAGTGCTACATAAATTGTTTTTATGTTATTTCCCATTGCAGATAATTCAAGTTCAAACCGACTTCTGGAATATTATTCGGATGGATGCATCGAATACGAGGTAATCGAGAGAAAAAAAAAGTCAAGATGTGTGTCAAGATGTGGTGTCAAGATGTCTACCGAATGTCATGCATGTTTATCTCCACCATATTACATAAGCAATACTTTAAATATATGAACCATAAAAAGCTGTTCAAGAGTAATTCGTGTAGCAATTACGATGCCAATGTTGGTCACATTCTTACGGAAATAGAGAACACGTCTGCGTGTTTGGGAGGGCCAGTGCACAATCATTATTGCATTTGCGTGCAAGAAGAACGCGTATTTATCATTATGTACTGTGTACCACTATGTATAAAGAGTTAATAGCGGATAATATTCGGATCATAATCATGTTTATTGAAAACATTATTCATTCAAAGCAGCGTAGCCAGTCAAACTAGATCTCGCTACTGTTATACGGACACAAGAATGTCACCAATTAATGACAAAGACAAATGTTTCTTTCGTATTTCCTTACAGCTTTCAAAATGCTCAAAACTCGTCGATTCAACAAAGCAGGTAAATACTTCATTAATTGATTTATGAAAATCATTCTAAATTTGCTTTCGTTTTCCCTTGAATTGGAAAGCAATGATTAGCAGGCTGGAGGGGGCGGGGAAGGGGAGGGGGTGGTACGACATTTTAATCCTAAAATGGTTGCTTGGGGTAAAATTGTTATTTTGATATATAGAATAACGGTATACGGGATATGTGGGCCTACCTACCAGCGCCTCCCACCAACCTCTCCCCAACCGATTCCCTTCTGAAGGGGGCCTCAAGCTTGTTGGTATTTCTAGAACCTCTTACACTGATACTTCACTCGCAAGTCATCTATTCAACTTCTGAATGTTGAGCTTGTTATTAACGCTAAATTGCCGTTACTTTTTGCTGTTGCTGTTAATTTCTCTAATGCGTTTGTAACCGTCAAAACACACAGCTGAGGTTAATAATAGTTATGTTCATTGTATAGAATTTCAACAGCTTTTTAAATGATCAACTAATGAGAGGTCATGAGAGATATTTCTTCATTCAATGGTTGTCCCTGTTTGAATTGTTCGATCGATTGATCGTATTTAAAAGGAATTGCCGCAGCCATGGTCTTGCAAACGGTCTAACCGAATGTCATATGGAAGCTGCCAAGTCGAAGAGGCTATCTTAAAATGCTGCCAGACCTACTGTCAAGCAGGCAACCACACCTACAGGGTAGACACAGCATCCGGCACGAGTAAGTGAGCATTAACTCTCTGTCGTTACACTTACCCTTCGAGCGAAGATCAGATCAGAATTACCCACTGTCAACTGTCAATCAAACATAGGTAATCAGTTTGAAAGTGTGTCTTGATTGGGTCGCGTCCGTCTCATTCCCAGGGGTACCTCCTAAGTTAACAGCGGTGCTAGCGCTTGTGGAGTTATAGGCTTGCCGCGCTCGGAAACGCGCTGTGCTTTCTGTTTTCTAAACAGCGATGCTAGGATAAGTTGTGAAGCCACAGAGCATCACATTTCACATCAGAATTAACTCTATTAGAGACGTGATTGTGACCGAAAAAATGCAGTTTGTAGCCAACACTATGGGGCAATCTGCAGCGTTTACAATGTTCTTAATGATTAGCCAAACACAACACAAACAATGCCCCTAGCCAAGTGTCAACCATCTCCAGCCCTCAATCTATTCGCCGGGAGATTAAACTAAAGGCGGGAGATGACTGTCATTTCAGCACACCTCTAGCCCTAATAACAAAATAGGTGCATATCGACAAGAACGAATCTAAATAGAGGTTTTAAATAGGTTCAGGTCAACTAAACATTGTTATATTTGCATAAGCTAACCACCGGCTCAATAAATTTTTCATAGTAAATTGTGGCCTTAAAGGTCCTCAGTATTTTCTTAATGAATTTAATTACTGCAGAAACAAAAGTAACAAAAGTGCCCAGAGGATATAACAAAGATGTGGAGATCAGTTTTAACGCAAGTGCCAACAACGAAGAAAACAAAGAGGTTAAAGTCACAATTGCATCCCAAGTGTTCAATAATACAGGTAGGTAGCATTCATTATTGCATTAATTCACTAACTAATTAGTCTAATAATTAATTCTCTTTAGACCGGAGCGGGCCATTTCCGTGAAAACAATGTCTTGAAGCAAGTTTTGAAAATTCTGTTTTTTTTTTTTTTTTTCTGTTTTAAATTACAAATCAAATTTACATTTTTGGGGTCGC
Source organism: Orbicella franksi (assembly GCF_964199315.1). Taxonomy (NCBI): domain Eukaryota; kingdom Metazoa; phylum Cnidaria; class Anthozoa; order Scleractinia; family Merulinidae; genus Orbicella; species Orbicella franksi. The sequence goes on along the minus strand of NC_138152.1, from coordinate 26,934,039 downwards.
TATTAACGCATTCTAGTCCCCAGAGGCCGCGCTCTTTTTGGTCAGCGCCAGAAATTGCGACCCTCTGGCCGAACCCGATTTCCTGAGCATACACAGAGTTTTCGTTTCGTATTCTCAGCCAATCAGCTTTGTCAGAGTTGGCGGAAAGTCCGTGAATCGCGGACTTCCGGTGTTGGACCAGCTCAGAGGTCGCGATTCTTGGTGCTGACCAAAAGGAGCGCGACCTCTGAGAAAGAGAACGCTATAAACATTAATTTTTTTTTTTCTAATTGTGAGTCAGATTTGAGTCAGAAATCCAAAAATGACGTCTGTTTGGAAGCTGTGACGTATTATGTGTGGCTGTTGTCACTTTGTGATCCCGCATTGCGGACTTCAAAGGAAAAAAATGCTGGACGTGCTATTGGCAAATTTTTACCAAGTTTTGTCGTAGCTTTAACACTGATTGGGGAGGGGGGAGCACTTAGGGCAAAAAAGGTAACAGCTTGTATAAAAGTGCTTTTCACGCGTTCTGATTGGTTAACTCGGAGGTTATTAGCAGAGTATTATTCACCTCTGAGCAATATGGCGCGAATCATTTTGAAATTTTCGACTTTTGAAGGTTTATCAGGTCAAAAATGAATCAATGCAGTATAAAACTCGCCGCTTCGTGGATCGGTAAATATCCACCGCTATTCACCTGCACTTCGGTGAATAATTGTTAAACAGAACATGTCACTCAGCTCACTATATCGAAATTTTGCATTTATTATTCTTATATTCCTCCGGCTTTTAGAGAGGGTTGTCGCTGTTTTGTTACATCGCACCACAGGTGATCAAGAATTCAAACTGACGAACACCAGAGAGTAAGTACACGTACAATTGACTTTCATCTTGATTTCTTGAAGAGTAGCGATGGCGCAGTGGTGAGAGCCCTCACCTGCCTGTGTCATATGTGGCTTGAGTTTGTTGCTGGTTCTTGCCTTGCTCCGAGGGTTTTTCTCCGGGTTCTCCGGTCTCGTCCCTCCACAAAAAACAACATTTCCAAATTCCAATTCGACCAAGATAGAGGACCCGCATGCGAATCAGCTAGGGCTGATGTAACTTCCTCTCTAAACAAATATATACCTCTTACTAATCGAGTTCAAGGGCCGCACTGTAAGTTACGGACCGAGTTTTTCCCTATCGATTCATGATGGTTTAAGCGCAAAGCGCGTGGGGCATAAATAGAAGAGGAAAAACGAGGATCCGTAACTTTCAGAACGGACCGAGAAGACGAGCTTTGTAAAATAGATATTAATTATATCTCTATTGTTTCGGCCGGGTTCGGGAACGATCTCTATTCTCGCGGAACGGCTTAAAATTTCTGACGCAAGTCAAAATTAAAACGAATCAATTTGAAATCTTTGTTAAGTGACTCTTAAGTCGTTAGCAGGTCTTACTACACAATTTTAGAAGTTAAAGAGAGTTGTAAACTTTTACTTGCTATAAAGGTTGAGAAAACTTGGCGATAAAACACGAAACATTTTGGCAACAAAAACAGTTTTAAGTTTTAGCGGGCCGTACAGTCGAATATTGCCCGCTAAATTGACCAATTACGGCGCGCGTACTAACTGAGATATATAATAATACAATTAATCGTTTCTCTTTTAATTCAGTTTCCTACTCTATTCTGATGTTGTTGGAGTTGTACTTGAGCCCCCCAATAAGGAGATTATTCCAAATAAGGTCATCATCTACTTCAGTCACAACAAGGTGAGATGCTATAGCTCTCTGCTTAGAATGTAATTCTCTTATCTCTTCAAATGAGGCAGAAATTTTTAGACAAGACATTTCCGACCAGAAGAAGTTGGGACGAGACATATTGCTTACTCTCGCAGTCGCTTACTAACGATGTTCAATCATTTCTTTTCTCTGCACTCGGTCTCCCTCACCTCGCCATATGTAGGACAGCTTGCTTGATAATGAATCTGAGATAAGTTATGTTTGAATCACCAACTGACAGCGTTAAGTTTCAAGAAGAACTTCATTATGGTGTATAGTACATCCAAAATTGTTTCCATTAAGGTCGTAGAATTGGCCTTCGGCAAGAAATATAACATGAACAGTCCCAGATAATTTGCTGGATTCGTCATCATAACGAAAACCAAAGATGTGAAAGTAACTTAGAATAGCTAAAGGTAGCATTTTGTTTATATTTGTGCGATGACTGTGCTGCTGAATGGCAGTACATGCATGTCTTCTTTTTTATTATTTCTTTTTAGCCCGAATCCAGTCAAAGAATCCATGAAAGAAAATGTGTCTTTTGGAAAGAAGATTTCGAGTAAGGTTTCGTCTGCTTGTTTCTTAAGCTTTGCTTGCTTGTGTTTTGATAAGTATTCCTCTTGTCCTTCAATCGTGATGAAGCATTCATTACGCTAACTTTCGACTTGAAAATGCTCACTTCCCAAGGCCCAAAATCCATGAAAAAATCACTAAAACAAACTGTGTCTTCCGAAAGGAAGATTTCAAGTGCGGTTATGTTTGCTTGTGTTTTGATATGTAAGATATTCCTCTTCCCCTTCAATCGTAATTTAGCATTCATTACGTTTCGAAATACTCGATTTCCCATACCACGTCACGCAGTTAGATTCACTCCCACAATACCACTCTCCTAGGGATTAACAAAGCTCAGTAACAAAATGCTGGGGAAATAACCTTAGTTTGCGGGTGTAGTCATCTAGATCTTATGCTACCGGAACCAAAGGTCGCTTCTGAAGCCACTAGTTTCCACTGAAAACTGCTAATTTATTTAAAGTAACATTGCGCTGATACTTTATTTAAGGACCTTGAATGGCTCGTGGTCAAGTGATGGGTGCGAGGTGTTCGACAATTCATCACCTGAGACAACAATCTGCGGCTGCAATCATCTCACCAATTTTGCTGTTCTAATGCAATTCAAAGATGTAGAGGTAGGGGTCACTCAATGCATGAATAAGCTAGTTCCTACCTTGAAATATTCCAGGTGTTGGTTCTTAGATGGCCGGCATTAAGAACATGATCTCAAAGTACAAAACAAAACAAACAAAAACAACAAAACGAACAAACAAAAAGAGAGAAAAAGATAATAGAAAAATGAAATGATCGGTTAAGGAACGTTTGTCGGGTAGCCTCCTTATTTTACTTCATGTAAAATACATTCGGCCTCGACCTCGCACTTGGGATGAATTTTGAGCCTAATTACACAGATTATACGGCTCATTTTACAAATCAAAGATAGCTTCTTGTCTAATAATCATAAGCGACACACAAGGATAGGTATAACTGTCCTACTCTTTAATTTGTCACTTCTATGAATTGAAATATAGCCTTAGTTCTCCAAATAGCGACAATGCATAATATAGCTTTTCTGTCGACACTGTTGAACAATCATCTCCGTGCAGTGGAATTCTGACCACACACATAATATTAGTAGTTTTAGAAGTTTAATAGGTATACATCACCTCCATAGATATTAGCTAACACTGCTTTCTCCTTCTTTTTTTCTTTTTTTTTTTTTTTGATTTTGATCTTTTATTCTGTTATTGTTCTATTCTTTCAGGATATCCCACCTAAACACAAAATAACGTTACTAGTTATAACGTACATTGGATGTGCCTTATCTCTCGCTGGAGAAGTTCTGACTGTCTTTATATATGTTATATTTATGTGAGTACTTCCATTCCAAAATTGTACTAAACTTGTCGGCAAGTAATAGGCCATTTTACAGTTGTGTGCTTAGTTACCTGGCCTATGAATGCAAGCGAGGCTGGAAGTGACCTTGCTTTGATACAAACCAATCTGCTTTTCTCATTTAATTGCCGGCTAGTTAGCATAAGAACAACTTGATTTACACAACAAAAACAGTGACGTCGTAATCAAAACAAGGTCACCTCCAGCCTCGGTACCATTCAAAGGCCCGGTCACTGATCAGGCAACTGTAAATGTTCTATTGATCTGTGAGCCATTGACAAATCGCGATATTTGCTGATGACCGAGTTCAATAACAAAGTTTGTTTCTATATTTGAATCACTCTCTGACCACCCAGGTAAGCGATCTGCCATTTTCCACACAAGAGCGTGGTTACAATTACGCATGAGCAGAATATTAGTTGCAGCTTAACACATTTATACGGCATTACGCATCAAAGAGCTATTATTTGTAGGCAATTATTTGCATGTCGCGCGTTACTTTATTGCTCAATAAAAGGAGGAAAAATTGCACCCATTGATAAAATACATTATTATTTAATATATTTCTGAAATGAGAAGTTTTGATAATCTTTTTTTTTTCTAATAAAAGGCATTATGTGTACTGAAAATAGCTTTTCTATTTGTATTATTTTCTTTTTGCAGGAAATTCAAGGCAGAAGGAATTCAGATTCGCATTAACCTTGCTATAGCTTTGTTTCTGGCTCAAGTTGTGTTTCTTTCAGGGATCGACGCTACGAATAACGAGGTGTGAATTTTTAGCAAGGAATTCAACATTTTGAAAACCACTTTGTCGTCATGAATAGGTTAAATAGAATAAACCCTTTTATCTATTTTTTTTTTTCAAAGTAGAATACTTCGTTTTGTACATTTTATAAGGCTAAATTAGTACAATAGTAGGTTCAATGTATCTTTACAATCAAAGAAAACAATTTTTAAGTGATGTCTGTCTGGTTTAAACTAACATCTATTAGAAGTCGCACAAACCTCGAACAACCCCAAAATGGGTCTTTTTTAGGGGTTTATATTAATTCAATTTTTTCGAGGAGTATTCCCGATATATATTTTCACATGGGAACCTCCCCCCTCCGGGTTCATTACGGCTATCATGGGATAAACTGAATACTAGTCAGGTTCTTATGGGACGCCAGAAGTGCAATTAGCTTATTATGCCCTCTTGGCGTAACGCGTTAGCATTACTAGGCTTCTTTTATTACACAAAGGTTAGTTGCATTGTATACCGAATGGTATAAAAATGCTATCTGACATATGACGGTATCATTTTCATCAGCACACGTGACCTCATTTTTGATATCAGTTTAACTGCGCTTAAATTTGTTGGTGTGTGATCGAAACATCTTCGGATCTTCCTCGGAAGTCTATCTTTAGAAAAACTTGGTAATCTTAACCTCTTTTCTCTTCAGTCTGTGTGCGTCTTAGTTGCTGTGTTGCTTCATTACTTGTATCTGGCGTCGTTTGGTTGGATGTTACTGGAAGGAGTCTTCCTGTATGTCATGATCGTTGAGGTCTTTAGTACTGTGAACGTGCGATACTTGTATTTATTTGCATGGGGTAAGTAATCCTTTTGTGTCCTTATGTCCTTATGTCGCTCGGGTGACCCAGGCCTTAGTCGTTACGTTGTCAACGATTTGACAACTCGATACTATTCGACGCGAAGTCTCGTTACGATAGTGGTAAAAAGAAAAAAAGAACTGCGTAGCTATTTTGACAACTCGGACTCTCGTGAGTGTTTCGATCTGGATCAACGGAATGTGAAAACACAAATATAAACAGATTTCCAGCCATTCAATAGAACCTGGTGATAACAGTACTGTGTGAAATTTCTCCAAAAGTTGCATGACAGTCTTGAGTCTGATCCAGTTAAACTGCATCAAATTACTAAAATCCCCTTTTGTTTTAAGAGAAATTTCCTGGTCTTTGCTCCATACGTTTGTTAGAAGAACTAATCCTTTTTCAGTTGTAACTTACAAGCGATACCTCATATCTGTCGATAGGTTATCCTGTTATACCAGTTGTAATTTCTCTTGTCATCGGTGCTGACAGTGACGAAGGGTTACAGAATTACACAAACGAAAACTTGTAAGTACACGGAGCATTGTTGAAGCGCATTAGTTAAAGTTCCGAAGATTGTTTCAACGACAGTCGCAGATTCGTCAGAGACGTGGTCATCAGGGCTCAGTCATTCAAAGGGTGGATTACGCTATCAGGATAAATCGTTATCCAGTGGATAATAAACGATTTTTGGATGAGGTTTTTGTGATATCCGTACTAATCAAGGTCGAGGTAAGTGTTATCAGCCGAAGCCGAAGTCTGAGGCTGATAACACTAACCGGGGCCTTGATTATTTCGGATATCACAAAAACCGAATCTTATAATTGTTTTAGTATACATTGTATTAAAGAAAATAACAGCAAACACATTATCGCACCGAACACAGTTTATTTTCGACAAGCCATGTTCTACGTGAACTTGACATTGTTCTTGGCAATCATGCATTGCGCGCGCAACTTACGGATTATTCACTAATCTGCTAGCAGATTAGTGAATAATCTGTAGGTTGCGCCGTTTCACAGAATTTACTGTAGGCTTTTAGCCAAAGAGAAGACAGATGGTGACTATAATGCATAATAATTGCTGTTGTACTGTAGCTGGAGTTTAGCGGAATCTAACGCGCGCTCTTATTGGTTCATTTACGGTTATGTGCCAATGGCTAAATCTGAGAAAACAAACCTGTTTCCCTCGGGGTCAGTGATTAAGTGTCTAATAAAACCCCGGCGAAAAAACAAACTATGCTACCCACTGGATAGTGATTTGTCCGGTGAATAGCGTAGTAGCAATCCACACTAGGAATCCTTGTTATAGTACAATATCTATGAATAACTGCCACACACTTATGTGATTCATTTCACAGCTGCTGGTTGTCATTCTATAAGCATTTAAGCTGGGCATTCATCGCCCCTGTACTACTTGTCACACTGGTAAGTTCCACTTATAGTCTGCGAGCAACGTCATCCTTAAACTCGCTCCCATGCCAAAGCGAAAAACCAGTTTGCACGCACGTTCTATTCACCGACCAACTGATAAAAACAAATATCATATGAAAGTTAAATTTTCGAATAAAAACAGGACTCTCCGAATTCAGTCAAAACTGGGTCAATATAGAAGCTTCAGTTCCCGCATAGCAAATTGCTTCCCAGATTAATTTCAGCCACGTTTGTCAGCTTTTACTTAAATGCTAAAATTGCTATAAACGGGCAATTAGCACGAACACCGACAGGTCTGGATAAGGTTAAAATGATTACATAACTGCTTCAAATACTGATGGATTGATGATGATTGACTAAGGGACTGAGTAAGTGACTGACTGACTGACGGACGGACAGACAGACAAAGACAAACAGACACAGACAGAAAGACAGGAAGACAGACAAAGACAGACAGACAGAAAGACAGACAGACAAATACAGACAGGTAGACAGACAGACAGACAAAGACAGACACAGACAGAATGACTGACTTCCTGACTGCCTGACTGTCTGACTACCTGACTGCCTGATTGAGTGCCTGGCTGACATAGTGTCTGACTGTCATTCTTCTGTCTGACTGTCATTCTTCTGTCTGACTGACTGACTGTCTGAATGACATATACTGACTGGCTGACCAACTGATTGATTAATAAGCGACCGGTAATTTTTATAAACCCATTTTCCTTTTTTATCTTTAGATCAATTTTGTGATACTAATGGCTGTTCTACGAGAAATCAGAAATCTGCACGAGCCCAATCCGTCTAAAATGAAAACTTTCAAGTAAGTTGTGTATTTCACTCAATCGTTGTTATCGGAACTGATGTTTTTTTTGTCCAACAATCGATAACTCTATTGCTATTTATTTTGTTTTCCTTCGTTGCTTCGGAAAAGGCTCATTTCCCCCCGAGGCCCTCAATGTTGAGGTCGAGTCACCCGTTTCTCTTGGGCCCAAATTAAATGTTTTGTTCTACATCCCAACTCAAAAATAGAAAAAAAAAAAAAAAAAAAACTGCGAAAAAATTATTTGCCTGACGCCAGCTAGCACAACAAATTTGCCGCGGGTTCAAGATGCACGACCTCATCACGTTCGAGTCGATAGTGCAAGTTGTTGTTAGTGAGTTTCGTTCGCCCTAGAGAGTTGGTAAGTTTTGACCCACGACACGCGACACGTTCTCCTCAAATCGGAAAACGTTTTTGAGTTGGAACTAAACCAAATATGTTTCTTTTGTATGTTATTTTCTTCATGCAGTATGGCCTTACACTACCTTAAGAATCAGTGCGTAACTGTTTGTTTCTTGTCTTGCTATTGTTTCATTTTTCTTTCTGAATTTTTTTTTTTTTTTTTTTTTTATACAAAACCAAGAGCTCAGTCGCAGTATCTTGGCCATCTACAAAATTACCTTTCAATTGAAAAAAACCTGAAAATAGTAGTTTACGAAGATAGATAAACACCCAAGAAATAATAATAAACCATAAAGGAACAATGATAGTTCAGGATGGAGAAGATTAACACGGATTACAAACGACGAACTTGAAAAATTTGGGTTAAACTCTTCAAGATGCACAAACCGTGACGTAGCTCCTTTAAACCCCAAAATACATACTCAAGAAGAAACGTGTTTTTTCCTAATTAAACCATTGCTATTTTATTGTGTGTTTCTCGCCTTAGCAAAAGTCTCAAGTCATTTGTCATCTTAACTCCTCTGCTGGGTTTGACTTGGGTGTTTGGTCTGTTGGCAGTCACAGACGCCGGACTGGTGTTTCAATACATTTTTACCATTCTTAATTCTACACAGGTCTGTATACGGTTATTTATTGCTTTGGCAGCCGTACTCATAGTTGAACAATTTGCTGTATGGCCTTACTCTATAGAATTGCCAGGTTTAAAATGAACTTTAATTTTATTATTATTTTTTTAATTTTCGAATTTTTAACAAGAAGTGAGGTAGAGACTCAAAATATACATTGACTAACAAGCTTTATAACAGCAAAGTGCATTAAAACCGCCGCGTTTCTCGGCCATATAATAATTTTTACATTTAACAGGCTCTTCTCAAGATATTGATTCTCATAAGATGCGTCCTTTACTTCAACAGGGCATGCTCATATTTCTTCTGCATGTGCTGAGAAACAGCGAAGTACGGACAGCTTTTCATCACAAGCTTCTGAAATGGAGGTTTGACATGTTTTATAGCAGCACTAGCGTCAATCGTGTCCAAGGTGACGTCTCGCAATCAAAAGGGAAAAGAAAACGGCAAGTTGATCCAGATGAATCTAATAACAAGGAGTTACACAGTACTCGTCAGTCAGGAGAACAAATGGCACTTTCGGTTCAAGTCTCCACTCCGAGTAATGGCTGAGCCTGCGGTTTCCAGCGGAAGTGTTACTTATTAGAAACGTGTTTTAAAAGACACGCTCCTCTTGGCACGTTTTACATGCAGTTGAACCGTAGTTAATAGAGGGAATGGTTATGAAACCAGGCAAAGTTTTTTTGTTGTATGTTTCTGTTGGCTATTTTGGGGTTTAACCTTCACAAAACCTGGCAAAATACAAAAAGTGGTTATGTGTGCTCATACAACTAACCAATAGAAGTATTGCGATTACGTAATTCATGCATAGTCAGTGAGCATAAAGCGAAAGATGTCCAAGGTCAAGGACCTTCCAACATAAATCTTAGCCTGTTTGTTTGCTTCTTTGATGTTTACCGGGCTCCTCAACCATTTCCCTCTATTAACTATGGTTGAACGAAACAAAAAAACTAACTAAACATGTTTTCTCGGCTGGTCTGCTTGGATATTATGAAAAAAGACATTCACCTAAAAGATAGTTAAAATAAATAAGAGAAAAAAAAAAGCACAGTCTTTTTATGATTTTTCAATGGGGAGCGGAGTATGAAAAGAAAGGGAAACAGTGAGGATTTGATACAAAATGAACTAAGCAGTTTAAAAAATGTAAAGTAAACGTCGAAAGAGTTTTTAACTACAAGTTGACTTTAACCTGTTTGTAACAATATTGCACGTCTCCTAGGTGTTTTTTCACTATGTTCCTAATCGTAAAGCCCAAATTAACACCTTTTTTTAAAGAAAGATATTGAATAGGACTCAGATTCTACGGAAAAGAATCCTAATCCAAAATATGGCTATACGGTAGGTTAGATTCTCCTACATATAATTTCCCCTATTTCGTTTTGCTCTAGCACCAGAAATTAAGTAAAGATTCATAGTAAAAAAAAGTGAATGCTTATCTCCTGTGTTTTCATTGTATTCGTAATCATAAAGCTCAAGTTCATTATTTTTCATCAGAGATATTGATTGAGGAGGTGAATCCCAATCCGCTGGATATGGCTATAACGCAGTTTTACTTTCTCCTACAGCTAATTTCCTCAATTTGTAATAATCAAGCACCTGAAATTAAGCAAAAATTCGTAGTGAAACAGTGGCATCCACTAGAAATATTATTTATTTTTGTCTTTTTATCATAAAACAGATTATAAATGAAAAAAAAAAAAAAAAGATAAATTCTTATAGAATTTAAAACGGAAGGTGAAAAAAAGAGCAAAAGGTAAATTTAGGGAATTTTTCAAAGTTGATATTTTGAGCTCTAACTTTTCTTCGACGCAAATCAAAGCTATAAAGGGGCTACTTCCTCGATTCTGAGTAGAGGAATCCTTATCCAAGATATGGCTATAACTTTCTTTTAGATTCTCCTACATATAATTTCCTCTTTGTTTGTTTGTTTGTTTGTTTGTTTTTGTTTCAGGGACCAGAAATAAAGTAAAAATTCCTAGTAAAAAAGTGGCATCCGATGGAAATATCATTCATTTCTTTCTATTTTTATCACGAAACAGGTTACAAATGAAGAAAAAGAAGATTAATTCCTACAGAATTTATTGAATTGCAACGGGAAGTGAAAAAGAAAAATGAAAAAGCTAAATTAGTACAGCAGGAAGTGAATTCAGGTTTAGGCTGGAGGTGGAAAGCTAACGCACAAAACAATTAACACTCGCAAGACACCTTTCTGTTAATTCCAGTTATCTAGTGTTTTCTACGTAGGTGTTTGTGAAATCTGACCCTTAAGCAATAATCCTTGCACGTACATCTCTTTTGCTGGCGTGAATAGCTATTTACTAGAAAAGAAAGATTTATTTTCAAATGAAATAAGCGCAGATGCAGCTTGATATCCAACGTCAGTCTTATAACACCGGTTCTTACAACGATTCTACACGACACGACGTAATGTTCCAATATTAAATATTGTTTAAGAAATGATGCTTTTCGTACGTGCATTTCCATTTTCTCTAACTACAGCTGAAGACCAGTAAAAAACCCCGGATTTTGTTTTCATTCGTGTGCAAATGTTGATTACAAAACTGAATATAATGAGGTTGAATGTTGCATAACCAGTATTTAATATAAATTCAAGGACGCTTATTAGTTACGTTGTGTAACATTTCGGTAAAACAGTCTTAATATAAGTAGGAAACTCAACGTGTAGTTAGCAACAAAGGACCCTTACAGCACTGCACCTGGTAATGACAATGACGTATTTTTGTGATATTATATAATAACATAAAAGAAAACACCATGTTTTATGAAATATAAAATAGAAACTGTTTTCCTTCATGATTTTACCGGTAGAGTTTTAGACTTTCCCTCAAGTTGAACTTCGAAAACCGAGTTTTGAACGCGAAAAATGTGTGCTCTAAATTTGAGTACGACGCGAGAGGGGTAGAAGGACACTGAGAAAGTGTAGTGGAGTTTCAATGGCTCATTTTGTGTTCTTTCTCGATCTTTGAACCCTGAAAGGAAATATTTGTACATTAATGAGTTTTTGTTTGTCTGATATCCGTTAGTTTTCCTGTTGCCATCCAAAACAGAGGGAACTCCTAGTTTTTTTCTTTATTTGGTCTAATATCCGTTAGTTTGCCATTTTAATTAAGAACAGAAGCAACGCCTATGGGCAGTCATTGGGTAAGGTGTTGGTTACCTTTAAACTCTAAGCTCTAACATGACATGTTAGAGCTTAGAGTTTAAAGTCAGTTCCTGAAAGTTCTCGAAGGTTCAAAACCAATTTAACTGAACAGCTGCAAAAAAGAAAAACACGATTTTACTGTCCTGTTTTTGCTTAAAAAAAGTCGCAAATATTATGCTGCTATATGCAAGCTATGTAGCGCAAAGTAAAGGAAAAAGAGAAATGCTTGAGATAGAAAGGCTTCGAAATAATGCTGTTTTGGTTGTAGAGACAGGATAATGAAACAGACCCTGAGAAACGACTGAGTGGGCTTAAATGCCAATCAAAATAATCAGAGGCGATCGTATTGGCTGAACATCAGAAGAAAGTGTCTCTCTTTTGTCAATTTGTTTTCAAATCGGTGGGCACTTCAACACAATGTTTAAATTATGACAGTTTTGCATGCAGTGGATTCTGTTATTGTGCTCTTGTCAGTGAGCCGGTCACACGAACTCTGGAAGAAGTTGTCCACGAAGGAAAAACACCCCAAGGAGAAAAGGAAGGTAGGCTTAAGAAGTAGGCACGAGTCAGTTCTATCGATTGAAACTTCTCTGAGCGGCGTAAAAACGTTATCGATCTCCGAGTTGCGTTGTTCTAAGATGTTCTGAGCATATCGCTTTCTAGGTGGCAGGCGAACTTTACAATTGCGTAACTCCACTCGAATTTGCTCCATTTCAGGTCTTTTTTGACCGATCTGTTCAGTTTAAAGAGATTTCTAGCTTTTATTAGTAGCAGAAAACAATGATGATTATGTCAACCAATTAATACAAATTGCAACTCGACTTCTTTCTGAATTTGTTAGCAAGTAAAGCTACCATTACTAGTTGAGATTATATACAAGAAGAAACTAAATTATGTAGCTACATAAAAACTAGTAACATACATGACAAATTACAATTATTTCGAATTGAACTAAGACCAGTTATGAAAATCCTCTTTTTCCATCGCAATCGAGCGACCATACATTACCAACCGTTCTAAACCTAAACCTCTCAAAGGAAAGAAATGTTGAAATAAGTACAATTTTATGTCTTAATATCAAAACAATTGGATAAAACAAAACAAATGGACAACTGGTTCTCGCTTTTCCCTGAAAACCATTTAGGTTATTCCCCCGGCTTGATTTTCCGTACTAATAAAACAAATGAAAATTATTTAAGCAATAGACCACTCTTTCTATGGGTTTACCGGCGCAGTAAAACACGCGGGATGTTGGAAGACCACGAGAGCAACTTGTAAATCACGAGCCGTTAGGGGAGTGACTTTCAAGCTTTTCGAGTGTTCTCCAACAACCCAAGTGGTTTCTTGCGCCCGTAAACCCATAGAAAGAGTGTTCTATCGCTTTTATGAAATGACTATAGAAAACGTCTGTCAATGTACTTTTGTGATCAAGTTGCTTATTCTCATCAAATTCATGAGGTGATGCGACAAACCAATCACAGCGACTGAGAGAATAAAAGCACGGACACGAAATCTGCAGAGCAAAGCGACGAAAACATTTCACGCTGAGAAAGTGTTAAGAAAGGAAAGGAAAGGGAACGGCTATCGGTGAAAGGCAATTAAAAAGAATATTATTTAACTCAAAAGTATTTTCACTGGGAAGTGCAGGGATTCGTAGGTGGAATCGGTCATTACAAAAGTAAAAGGCTGTAACGTGAAAGTTGTGCAAGTAGTCGAAACCTCATGTGCTTGGAGAACTGATTCAACGCAGTGTTAAACGATAACTTTCCAAAGTTTTGTGAATGGAATAAAGGTTAGTTACAAAAACGCTGCTTCCGAAATTTATTCAGCGCTGAAGGCTATGAAGTCCGTTTTTCTCTGTATTTTGCTAAATGAAAACTATTGCTTGAAAGCTAAGCTTATGGAAACCAAATTCATTTATCGTATTATGCATGCATATGCACGCATGCACTCAGTTTAACCTCAAAATGTCTGATAGAAAGAAATCTTTTTCCTGCTTTTTTGACAACCCAAATTGATCAGTCAAGCCCGCTGAGCTGACTTTGCCCTCCACATACCGTGGAAAGCACCGAAAAAAGGGTTTAAAACTTCTTTAATTTTAATCTCAAACGTAACCGGAGTCGGCGCAAAGTTTTTGCATGTAAAAAAAAGGTAAAGCTTTATATGACGATCAACCTCTGGTCCTTTTTTTTCCTTGCAAATCCTCATGTATATGTTGAATGAAAACATATTCGTGTTATTTTTAGTATTTTATTTGTTATCGCTAGAGTAGTTGTCTAGTTCCCGCGTAGAGCTGCCATAGATCGGGAAGCGTGGTTTAGCGGTACAATAGAACATAGGTTTAGCAACTCTATTGACCAATCAGAGCGTGCGTAGTATCTCAGTTATTTTATAATTGGTTTGAGCTTATGCTACAAGAAATATTCTTTCATTTACTTGAAAGCCATATGATTAATTAATCCTTAAACTTTATTGACCAAGCTTATTCGGTCAAGATGGTTTGAGTTTGGCCTCGTTCTTTTTTTGCGAGTTTATGGACCTCGATTCCGTCTCGTTCCATCTAAAAGGCAAAAAAAGAACTTAGCCAATATATATCCATATGACTTCACATGATGTCAGTAGATACCCTAAAATGATAACAGAAAGTAAGTTCTAATGCTTAACTTGGAATGGTACACTAAAAGGAACCAAAACGTTTGGTTGGATGTGGCGAAGAAAGATCAGTTTCGTGCGATTTCACTCATTAAAGGATAATACATTTTGAAGGTTTTATTTAAAATGGTTGCTGTGGCAACTAAGTACACCCTTTTGAGGTAATGTTTCCTTTAGAACTGGCGCCAACAGCTCCAGCTCTTTTCCAAAACAAGACTGAATTTCAAACAAACATATCGTGTAAGTTTCTGTTTCGCCCTTTGCAATAGTCTGTCCTCGTTTGATTTAACCAGAAATAGTACAAAACATTTTTCTCTCTGAAATGTTACATTAGTTTCTAGCTATGCTCTTTACTCCTGAAAAGTAGTAAGCAATGGGGATATTGTCGGTGTGTTTCGTTGCAATTCTTGCTGCTCATGTCCCATTTATTGGACGAGGTGTTTACGCTAAAGGTCATTTTGGAGGTAAGAAAATTGTTAATTGTTTCTCTTTTTTTGCTCCCAATATCAGAACTTGAGTTAATTTTATTTTTTATGACATTTTCTTTTACAAAGATCTAATTTTGCCATAGTTTTGGTCAGTTCAGAGCTAAAATAATTACGACTCATCATCATCATCATAATTCATGGCTCTCCTCTAGGAGAATAGGACCATTGACTTGTCTCTTCCAATCTGCTTTGTCTCTCGCAACGGCGACAGCTTCATTCCAAGTGGAAAAATCCATCTTCTACCTCTCTCCCTCTGATGTCTCCTTTCGTCGGCCTCTTCTCCTCTTTCCCTCAGGTGCCCAGGTTAGGGCAATGCGTGGGTTCTATTGGTGGTTCCAATCCATACGCAGTAAATGCCCTATCAATCGCTACATTGGTCTCCTAATCTGCTCTTTGATGGTGCGCAAGTCCTAGCGCTTAGCCTCACTTCTTCGTTGGTAACCCTTATCGGCCAATATATTTTTACCAACCTCCGTAGGTACCTATAAATGAATTTGTCCAGCTTCACCTCATCCCTCTTGGTCATTCTGTAAGTCTCGCATTCATAGAGTACCACTGCTGTGACGCTGGACTTGAAGATCCTGATCTTGGTGTTTTTGCTCAATTGACCACTTCTCCAGATCTTGGCATGTTCGCCTGTGCTCCTCATCACCCAATCAATCACCAAGACAGACAGGAACCCTGACATATTGCATCGCTGCTTAACATCTGACTTCACCTCCAACCAATCTGTCCTTTCATAGCCGTCCACCACTGCACTTGTACAGTTAGTGTACTTGACTTGCACCATTCTCACGATCTTCGTTGGTAGTCCATAGCATCTCCTGCTCTTTCAGAGAATGTCTTTCTTTATGCTGTTGAAGGCATTCTCGTAATCCACGAACCAAAGGCAGAGGCTGGAGTTCTATTCAGTTGCCTGCTCAACAATATTCCTGAGTACAAAGATCTGTTCTGATGTACTCCTTCCCTTTCTAAAGCCAGCTTGTTCCCTTCTCAACTCAGCATCTGTCCCGGCAACAATCAGGACTCTGCCCGACAACTTGGCCACAATGTACATGAGGGTGATACCTCTCCAGTTCCCACAACTTGTGAAATCCCCTTTCTTGGGCAGTTTGATGATAAACCCCTCAGGGACACTTTCTTCCTCCTATACTGTGTTGAATAGCCCATGCAGGGCATTTACTGTCGTTTCAGCGTCAGCCTTTGAAAGTCTGCCGTAATGCTATCTATACCTGGAGCCTTTCCACTTTTCACGTCCCCAAATGCACTCTTGATCTCCTCTCTTGTTATCTCTCCAATACTGTCATTCACTACATCTGTCTCATCCACATCAGTAACTTCAGCCTGTTTAGAATTTTCCTCCATATATAAAAAGCTCTTGACATCTGACTTTGACCTCGCCTTGTTTGGTCAATAGCCTTCCTTCTTTGCTCTTCATCATTCCTAACTTCCTTGGCCCTTCGTTGCATAACCTCCTAATTGCTTCATATGCTCCTTTCCTTTGGCCCTGCCGCACAGCGTCTTCAGCTTCTTATGCGACACTCTTGATCCATTTTCTCTTGTCCTTCCTAACACTGCTCTTCATCCTCTCATCCTTTTCTTTATACTCATTTTCTGTCTTTGCTTTTCGGCTTTTCTGATCTTGCATCATCTATCTTTTTTTTAGAGTCCTCCTCTTCTTGATCTTTCTCCAACCTTCCGTGCTGATCCAGCTCTTACACTTCCTCTTTCTGCGCCCTAATACATTCAGTGCCGTTTCAGTGTAGGTGGTCTTGATCTTCTGCCACGTTTGATTTATGTTGTTGGTTGGGTCAGGTTACTCACTGTTCTGGTGGTCATCCACAACCGTGTCGTTCCGGTCTGGCGTCTGCAGGATGCCGAATCTATTCCTCAGTTCGAGCTTGAACTGCTGTCTGACCTCAGGTATTCTCACTTCACTCTCCTCATACCTGGCGGCCCCTTCCTGTTTCTCGCCTGTGCTGTTCAACCTGAGTTCGGCCTTCGTTATGACAAGGGTGTGGTCGCTCCCCACATCAGCTCCTGTGTGCGCTCTAGTGTCTGGGGTGGACCTCTTAATCCGGGGCCTGACTGCTGATGTTTAACAAAACAGAACGATTTATATGTAGAAAAATGTAAATAAATGCATTTGTTCTTTGTTGTTTAATTTGCTTCTCCTCATTCCATTTGGATATCATGATGCGTTAGTTTTTGTTCTTCCAGTGTATATTACGAACTAATATACACTATTCTCTTTTTCTCAGCTCGTGAGCGGGCGGAATCAACAAATCCTGCAATCTGATTGGTTCCTGGAGCGGGAGGAATTTTCTCATCCGGACCGCCACAGCGGGCGAAATCCGTCGAGTTGATCTATTTTCGCGAACGAATTAGCGGTAATCTTTAATCTTTCGCCCTTTTTATACTTCCATAGACGATTAATCAACGCAAGTTTATCTCTGTTCACCTTTAGATAGCAAGGAAAGTCACTGTGAGTAAATTCAATCGAGTTTTTTGAAGTTGTGAGAGTTTGTTTGGCTGTTTGTAACTCGGCGCTGTAATGGCGCGTAATCCTGTGTGTCGCTCTCTGAACAATTTTCAGTAAAATATGTAGCAATTTCAGTCGAGTCTACCTCTCTGATCGTTGCTGTAATTTTGAGATAAATTCTGTGGAATACACTTAACGAATTTCTTCGCTATCTGCTATTCAATTTACGGTAGAAAAATCTGATTTCGAGTGATTAGCAGCGACTGACAGAAATTGTTTTTGTAGTACAACTTCAAACTTTGACGAAATTTCACACCGAAAAACACTTTTGGAGAACTTAACTGGTGAACTAAATACAACTAACAAAAAGTAGTTCGAAATAAATCTGTCCTTTAAGGTTACAGTATACCTTCGGCTCGGCAATTTTCTTCAAATTTGGATTTTTGGGTCAAAATAGTGGTCGAAGAATAATCTCTAATTTCTGAAAACATTTTTTGAAAAAGGCTAAATATTGGTGGAGAAATGGCGGTTTTACGTTTTCACCGGAAGTAAAAGTTTACCTCTTGATTGACAGCCCTATAGCGCGTATGCAATCAACCGAGACGATTTTCGCGGGAATTACCTATATGGATGTCACGAATTGACTACTCAGTTGATCAGCATTGTTGTTCTGACTACCCAGCATCTTTGGTATTAGGCGTGTCTCTATTAAGTTATAAGTAAACATAGACCACGTTTAAACCGTGGACCAGTTCGAAAAAGCGAAAACAGCGAAGAACGAATGAAAATACATCAATGAGTGAAGAAGCGAAAGTTCGCCACGCGGATGAAGCTATAGTTATTGTATAAGGCGGGCAAATATTCGTGGTAAGAGAAAAGAAAGGTTCTGTAGAAATTTCGGAACTTGACAGCAATAACAGGGATGCTGACAGAGACTCTTCTGATGAGTCCGATATCGACGAATCGTCGGACTCATTGAGACCATTTGAAATATTAACCATGCACAGTTGCCCACACACAGTTGCTCTCCGCGCTTTCTTTTGTTTGTTTCCTTCGCTCAGCCACTCTAGCGTTCGTATCCTTTTTAGTCTTCTCCAATTTGCCAGACCAGCTTCAAGAAAAACCGAGCTACAGAAAAATCATCTCTCTGCCTTCGGTTCCTTGAGCGCATTGCGAAACACAAGAGTTTTTTAGAGATTCGCGCGTAAATTTCACCAGGAGGTTAACGGTAGTAAACTTTCCCTGCACTGATTGGCTTAGTTATCTGAGAACCCAGTTGAAGGCGTTTGTGGGTGGACTTTGTTTGCGAAGCAGAAAATTTTTCTTAGCGCTGTTTTCTCGAATAAATTTTTCCACTTGAAGCAGACACTTTAAAGAGTTATAAATCAAAGGAAATTTGTTCAATTGCTCTTAAATTTGGACAGTGCCTAGTTTAACATATAAACTACAAAAGCGTGTCTGGGAATTGTTAATTTCGAAATACTTTTTCTTCGAGAGCGATTTTTGTACGATCACTCCACATTTTTTTAATCCTATTTCGAAAATGTTCTGTAACTTTTTACTGCAATTGAATATGCCAAAACGCAGACACGTTTTTTAAGCGCTTTGGGCCCTGAAACCGAGGAAAAAATTAAATAAGCGAAAAACGAAATTCGCTTTGACTTGTAGCTTTCGAAAGGTGATTCGGGCGCTCGCATTTAGTGGTCGTGAAAAATTCGACAATTCATTTTCTTTCAAAATTCTTGGTATAGTTTGATAGCCAGCCCCATAAGCTTTAATTTGATATAGGGGTTTAGGTATCTACAGCTTAAACTGCACGCGCATACGCGTATACTGTAACCTTAATACATCTTTCTTTGTCTAGTATCCGAGTTACCCGCTTGTTCGCTCGTTAGAATTTTTTTAAGTACGAATGGTTTGTAGACGGTGCGTAAGCCGATTCAGCGACAAAGTTGCATAAACAAACCCACTTGCAAGCCAGTTTACCACAACAGAAAAAGATAAACATGTTATTGTCCGGCTTAGGGTCGGTCCGTATAGTGAAAAACTGTGACCTCGGGCATTTTCAAGACCTCGGTCACAGTCTTTCACTATACGGACCTCCCAGCCGGCCAATAACATATATATATAGGAAACAGGATTTTATGCTTATCCCAAGATGAAATGAATACATCACATATTCATTCGTCTTATTACGTTTCGCCCCTGAGTGTTACAATCATTACAAAATAGACCAACTACGCGGAAACTCTTACCAGTTTCCAGCAACATAGCCTTTCTGAAGAGAAATAAGGCCGCCAAGTGGAGTATTTCTGATCATCCTATTTTCGACTGTAATGGAACCCCTTTTACTTGATCGATAATATATTCATAGTCTCTCGCTTTGCCCTCACATTCTTCACGTGCAGTTTGCCACTTGGGGATAACGAGACTTCATATTTCCAGGCTTCTTTTTTCCCCAAGAGACAATCTCTCCTCGAGGCGTGAACGCGACAGAAAAATTCAAACATCGTTGATTTAGAGTGCCAAACATCAAAAGAAATCTTTCTTACAAAGGTGACATAAAAAATGTGAGAGATTGATCTACATTATCGTGATAATGGAACCAACATGAGGGCTTCCTCGCACCCAATACTTTGCTTTTATGTTTTCTTAAGTGGTAAACTGAGGTGCCCTGAGAGGTAAGGGAAGGGGACACGGACAGCTAAGGCCCCTTCCCATGCAAACCCCCTGCATCCAATCTCGCGTCACTGTCGCAAGAGCCTGATTATAATATGGCACGACTTAAATATTCTCTGTCACCATTAAAGCAATTTACGTGACCGCACGAGGAGAAAATAACAAATGTAATTATATTAAGACAAAACGTTGCGCTGCAAAGGTCTTTTTTTTTAATAATAACAATAAAAATTTTAAAACTCACTAACACAAAAGTTACAATCCATTTACATTGAAACTCGATCGTTTTTGCATTTTGTGGGAGGTACGACAAAAAGTAATTACATTTAAATCGATGGCAGGCGATGAAGGAGCAAGGAAGGCGAAAATTGGGAAATTTGAAACGAAACGCAAACTAACTTTTTAAACAATTGACGCTTCTTTTCTCAAGATGCAAATTTGTGCCGAGTTTTCTGACAAATTTCCGTCAGCAAACAGCTAGCAAAAGCTGCCAGCAAGTCGTTGTATCATAAATGACATGCTGTATTGGCCATCTCATGAATAATACAGTCACCTATAAATAGAACGAATTAAAATGTAAATGCAGAGTTGTCAAAGGATAAAAGCTCTTAAGCAGTGAACACGAAACACCTGTTTGAAACCGAAAACAAATTCCAAATTTTGCACGCAGCGACTTAATGATGGAACCTTCTGTGCGAAAGTGTGCTTTCTGAATAGCTAATTTTAGAGAAAATAATATTCAGATGAAAGCCATTTACTGGTTCATTCAGTGGTTCAATTTATTGGCGGCGACGGTAGCTATTTTCAGATAATTACGTGGAAATGCTATATTTTGATAGTGCGACGTACGATATGTCGTCAAATAGTACTAAAACAGAGTTTTTAAGGATGAAATTAACATTATGGGTAGAAAGCATCCATTTGACTATTTTACTAGATCACAGAAAATGTTTCTAAACGAGCATTTGGGATTCGTGACTCCTTGCAACTCTGACCAAATTTTGAATTATCCTTGTAAAATTAATAGGCTGTCCAGGAAACCGCGACAGGGCAAAGAAGATCGCGAAACACGGAATTTTGCCTCCGGTATCATCACTACACGAACACTGTAAGCCACCAATCAAAAGCCGCCGACTTACTGGATTAGAGGTTTCAGGTATTCTTATCCAAAAATCGAGAAGCCTTACGACTCAAATGTCTGTTGTTTTTTTTCCTTTATAAGGATTAGATGCTAGGTAATTTAACGGAGCGGAAAAAAAAACAGCGGTAATTGGTGGACTTGTGCATGGGTAATGATCAAAACAAGCGGGTAGGCAAGCGTCATGAAATAACTACCATGAAATAACTTATAGTGTTCCTTAGTTTTCTTATCGATTGCCATCTTTTAGTTTTTGTTATATAAAATCAGCATAAAAGTTGGAATAAAAATCGAATGTTATAATAAATGCGCATAAATTAGTTCTAGACACCACAAAAATGAAAGAGGCCGTCAATTCAAGTAAGATTGGGCATAATTTTTGAAGTAACACTCGTGAGAGGACTAACGATGGGGAATCATTATTTGCGGAAACCTGCTTGCTATGCACGAACGCGAATTGAAACTGAAAGCGCGATCAAAGCTTAAAAACTTCAACAACGGCTGTTCCAGTTACCTTAATGGATGTTTGACAAGCAGATTCAATTTATGTATAAGTTCTATCAAAGTTTCCTCTTTGGCGGAGCCGACAGATCGAAAATGATTCTAAGCGGGAATGGTGTGCTGTGTTGGCAAGCGTTGCTGGCTCTCTTGCACCTCGTTGACGGTAAGTTTGAGAATTCGCTTTTTTCTGACATGCAACAGGAATTATGGAAGAGCTGTTGTGAGTGTGATTGGAAGAGAAGTGATGTTTCAGCCGAAAGTGAAAGCTTAAAGACAAACAGAAAAAATAATAACTCTATCCAATTAATTATTGAGTATCTCTGCGTGTGTTTTTAACATCATAATGTCGTTGGTCTGTGGTGATCAAAAAGCTCTATCTAACATCAATGCTTAAGATTCACCACTCGTTTTAAGTCATCTTTAAAAGGAGTATTTTATTTTGGAGAAAATCCCTAAAGCGTTAATATTTGTCTAAGCCATTTAATATACATCAAGTGTTTTCAAAACATCGTCCGTTTTATTTTAAATTATACGACCGTCGATAAATTTCCTCAGAAAAGCCATTTATCTTAAGGTTTTAGAGAAGTTTGAACAACACTCCAATGATTTCACATCTTACGTCATGTACGAGATATTTAACTGAAATTTCCAATTTCCTTAAAATATCTCGCCTTCATCTTATTTAACTCAACAAAAATCACACGGCATTAACTTAGGACTTGCATATGTATTTTTAAGTCAAGA
Source organism: Orbicella franksi (assembly GCF_964199315.1). NCBI lineage: Eukaryota > Metazoa > Cnidaria > Anthozoa > Scleractinia > Merulinidae > Orbicella > Orbicella franksi. Next base: position 26,911,631 of record NC_138152.1, on the reverse strand, counting down.
CAAAAGCTAATTTTAAACTTCGTATACCACATTTAGCTGTTTCAAGAAAATCTGAAGAACACAGCGGAAACGTCAAGGGCAATAGATATGAAGTGAAATTTAAAATTTTCCGCTTTCGTGGAAAATGATATGCTGTTCTTCAAACAGGATGTCGGCACGAACTAGTCAAAATATAGCCGTGTTTGTGATTTAATTTTCTCATGCAGGGTCAAATGGGTTTGCAATTTCAGCTTGAATCAGATATAAAGAGGTTAAAGTGCATTTTTTTGCCTTCAGAGTAAACATCTCCGCAGCAAACGCTAAAATTTAATTTATATTTGGTGTGATAAACATGCAAATGTCCCCATGTTATGACATCATAACTTCCTCTCATTTCAGTAACAGCGATAGGCGCGGTCTTTGCATAAATTACCGCTGATCAGCTATACCTTTGGAACTAATTTCATTGTCTCTAAATTAGCATTTGATTGTTGAGGTCTTAGCCAGATCTTTCAAAATAGAATCTCCAAATGCCATAAGCTTCGTCTTATTAGAATAAATTTCTGAACTAAATCGTGTATTCAATTTGCCAGTGCAATTTGGAAGACTATAGAAAACTAATTTGCATATTAATATACATTAGTAGGAGTAGCACCGTTCTTATACGATCAAAGTACTCATCCGGAGATAGATTTTAGAACGATATCGTCTAATCTGTTTTTGCGATCGTTCAAGTTCGTGGATATTCTCAATTGCTTTTTCAGGCTACGAGTTAGACAGTTACCCAAGGAATTGGACCTCGGCTGCAAACACATTCACGGGAAAAGATCATGGTGTGCTATTGGCCAGAATTACGAGCATTGAAGAGCTTTGTGAGGCCCAGGCAGAGACTGCCATGAAGCTCAATTATGGATACTGGACTGCGCTCAAACTCAACAGTATGGGCGTGTACCAGTGGGGGCATCTCGCCAACAACACAGCTAACATTACAGAGGAACTGCTAGACAGGACTCAGCCAGTGGATCGCTGCTATGTGATAAACAGATCTGCGATGAAACTATTGTCAAAAGACTGCGACAGCCTTCAAGGAGTTTTACTCTCATACCCGGACGATGATGATGGTAAGTAGACAATCTCATCTAGTCATATCATCAGAAACTATTTATCATATTAGGCCAGGATAGAAAACATACCCGCTTTTTTTTCAAACTTATATAAAGTTTGATAAAAAAGGGGTTAGAGTTTTGAAAATTTGGGTGGTTCTGAAAAGTTGTATTTTATCTTATGCGTTTCTAATTATTCGAAGAATTTAGAGCCTTTTTGAATTAAATAACTTTAAAAACCTTTTCAAATAACTCTGTGAAGATTCTTATGATGCCACCATAGTAGTGTCAGCTGACAAAATAATGTAGTATCGATCAATGGAAGTAGAAGTCATGAAAAGTGCCGGACTGTAGCTGTTGTCAGTCACCTTAACGGAAAAAAAAAAAATTGTTCCTATCTACACGTTTTTTTGTCCTAGTGCTACATAAATTGTTTTTATGTTATTTCCCGTTGCAGATAATTCAAGTTCAAACCGGCTTCTGGAATATTATTCGGATGGATGCATCGAATACGAGGTAATCGAGAGAAAATTTAGAAAGTCAAGATGTGTGTCAAGATGTGGTGTCAAGATGTCTACCGAATGTCAAGTAACATGCATGCTTATCTCCACCATATTACATAAGCAATACTTTAAATATATGAACCATAAAAAGCTGTTCAAGAGTAATTCGTGTAGCAATTACGGTGCCAATGTTGGGAGGGCCAGTGCACAATCATTATTGCATTTGTGTGCAAGAAGAACGCGTATTTATCATTATGTACTGTGTACCACTATGTATAAAGAGTTAATAGCGGATAATATTCGGATCATAACCATGTTTATTGAAAACATTATTCATTCAAAGCAGCGTAGCCAGTCAAACTAGATCTCGCAACTGTTATACGGACACAAGAATGTCACCAATTAATGACAAAGACAAATGTTTCTTTCGTATTTCCTTACAGCTTTCAAAATGCTCAAAACTCGTCGATTCAACAAAGCAGGTAAATACTACATTAATTGATTTATGAAAATCATTCTAAATTTGCTTTCGTTTTCCCTTGAATTGGAAAACAATGATTAGCAGGCTGGAGGGGGCGGGGAAGGGGAGGGGGTGGTACGACATTTTAATCCTAAAATGGTTGCTTGGGGTAAAATTGTTATTTTGATATATAAAATAACGGTATACGGGATATGTGGGCCTACCTACCAGCGCCTCCCACCAACCTCTCCCCAACCGATTCCCTTCTGAAGGGGGCCTCAAGCTTGTTGATATTTCTAGAACCTCTTACACTGATACTTCACATGCAAGTCATCTATTCAACTTCTGAATGTTGAGCTTGTTATTAACGCTAAATTGCCGTTACTTTTTGCTGTTGCTGTTAATTTCTCTAATGCGTTTGTAACCGTCAAAACACACAGCTGAGGTTGATAATAGTTATGTTCATTGTATAGAATTTCAACAGCTTTTTAAATGATCAACTAATGAGAGGTCATGAGAGATATTTCTTCATTCAATGGTTGTCCCTGTTTGAATTGTTCGATCGATTGATCGTATTTAAAAGGAATTGCCGCAGCCATGGTCTTGCAAACGGTCTAACCGAATGTCATGTGGAAGCTGCCAAGTCGAGGAGGCTATCTTAAAATGCTGCCAGACCTACTGTCAAGCAGGCAACCACACCTACTGGGTAGACACAGCATCCGGCACGAGTAAGTGAGCATTAACTCTCTGTCGTTACACTTACCCTTCGAGCGAACATCAGATCAGAATTACCCACTGTCAACTGTCAATCAAACATAGGTAATCAGTTTGAAAGTGTGTCTTGATTGGGTCGCGTCCGTCTCATTCCCAGGGGTACCTCCTAAGTTAACAGCGGTGCTAGCGCTTGTGGAGTTATAGGCTTGCCGCGCTTGGAAACGCGCTGTGCTTTCTGTTTTCTAAACAGCGATGCTAGGATAAGTTGTGAAGCCACAGAGCATCACATTTCACATCAGAATTAACTCTATTAGAGACGTGATTGTGACCGAAAAAATGCAGTTTGTAGCCAACACTGTGCGGCAATCTGCAGCGTTTACAATGTTCTTAATGATTAGCCAAACACAACACAAACAATGCCCCTAGCCAAGTGTCAACCATCTCCAGCCGTCAATCTATTCGCCGGGAGATTAAACTAAAGGCGGGAGATGACTGTCATTTCAGCACACCTCTAGCCCTAATAACAAAATAGGTGCATATCGACAAGAACGAATCTAAATAGAGGTTTTAAATAGGTTCAGGTCAACTAAACATTGTTATATTTGCATAAGCTAACCACCGGCTCAATAAATTTTTCATAGTAAATTGTGGCCTTAAAGGTCCTCAGTATTTTCTTAATGAATTTAATTACTGCAGAAACAAAAGTAACAAAAGTGCCCAGAGGATATAACAAAGATGTGGAGATCAGTTTTAACACAAGTGCCAACAACGAAGAAAACAAAGAGGTTAAAGTCACAATTGCATCCCAAGTGTTCAATAATACAGGTAGGTAGCATTCATTATTGCATTAATTCACTAACTAATTAGTCTAATAATTAATTCTCTGTAGACCGGAGCGGGCCATTTCCGTGAAAACAATGTCTTGAAGCAAGTTTTGAAAATTCTGGTTTTTTTTTTTTTTCTGTTTTGAATTACAAATCAAATTTACATTTTGGGGGTCGCTATTAACGCATTCTAGTCCCCAGAGGCCACGCTCTTTTTAGCCAGCGCCAGAAATTGCGACCTCTGGCCGAACCCGATTTCCTGAGCATGCACAGAGTTTTCGTTTCGTATTTGCAGCCAATCAGCCTTGTCAGAGTTGGCGGAAAGTCCGTGAATCGCGGACTTCCGGTGTTGGACCAGCTCAGAGGTCGCGATTCTTGGTGCTGACCAAAGGAGCGCGACCTCTGAGAAAGAGAACGCTATAAACATTAATTTTTTTTTTTCTAATTTTGAGTCAGATTTGAGTCAGAAATCCAAAAATGACATCTGTTTGGAAGCTGTGACGTATTATGTGTGACTGTTGTCACTTTGTTATCCCGCATTGCGGACTTCAAAGGAAAAAAATGCTGGACGTGCTATTCGCAAATTTTTACCAAGTTTTGTCGTAGCTTTAACACTGATTGGGAGGGGAGCACTTCGGGCAAAAAGGTAATAGCTTGTATAAAAGTGCTTTTCACGCGTTCTGATTGGTTAACTCGGAGGTTATTAGCAGTGTATTATTCACCTCTGAGCAACATGGCGCGAGTCATTTTGAAAATTTTGACTTTTGAAGGTTTATCAGGTCAAAAATGAAGCAATGCGGTATAAAACGGTGGATATTTAACTCGCCGCTTCGTGGATCGGTAAATATCCACCGCTATTCACCTGCACTTCGGTGAATAATTGTTAAACAGAACATGTAACTCAGCTCACTATATCGAAATTTTGGATTTATTTTTCTTATATTCCTCCGGCTTTTAGAGAGGGTTGTCGCTGTTTTGTTACATTGCGCCACAGGTGATCAAGAATTCAAACCGACGAACACCAGAGAGTAAGTACACGTACAATTGACCTTCATCTTGATTTCTTGGAGGGTAGGGATGGCGCAGTGGTAAGAGCCCTCGCCTGCCTGTGTCATATGTGGCTTGAGTTTGTTGCTGGTTCTTGCCTTGCTCCGAGGGTTTTTCTCCGGGTTCTCCGGTCTCGTCCCTCAACAAAAAACAACATTTCCAAATTTCAATTCGACCAAGATAGAGGACCTGCATGCGAATCAGCTAGGGCTGATGTAACTTCCTCTCTAAACAAATATGTACCTCTTATTAATCGAGTTCAAGGGCCACACTGTAAGTTACGGACCGAGGTTTTTCCCCATCGATTTATGGCTCAAGCGCAAAGCGCGCGGGCCATAAATAGAAGAGGAAAAACGAGGATCCGTAACTTTCAGAACGGACCGAGAAGACGAGGTTTGTAAAATAGATATTTATTATATCTCTACTGTGCGGCCGGCTTCGGGAACGATTTCTATTCTCGCGGAACGGCTTAAAATTTCTGACGCACGTCAAAATTAAAACGAGTCAATTTGAAATCTTTAATAAGTGACTCTTAAGTTGTTAGGAGGTCTTAATACACAATTTTAGAAGTTAAAGAGAGTTTTAAACTTCTACTTGCGATAAAGGTTGACAAAACTTGACGATAAAACACGAAACATTTTGGCGACAAAAACAGTTTTAAATTTTAGCGGGCGGTACAGTAGAATATCGCCCGCTAAATTGACCAATTACGGCGCGCGTACTAACTGAGATATATAATAATACAATTCATCGTTTCTCTTTTAATTCAGTTTCGTACTCTATTCTGATGTTGTTGGAGTTGTACTTGAGCCCCCCAATAAGGAGATTATTCCAAATAAGGTCATCATCTACTTCAGTCACAACAAGGTGAGAGGCTATAGCTCTCTGCTTAGAATGTAATTCTCTTATCTCTTCAAATGAGGCAGAAATTTTTAGACAAGACATTTCCGACCAGAAGAAGTTGGGACGAGACATATTGCTTACTCTCGCAGTCGCTTACTAACGATGTTCAATCATTTCTTTTCTCTGCACTCAGTCTCCCTCACCTCGTTCGTTTTATGTAGGACAGCTTGCTTGATAATGAATCTGAGATAAGTTATGTTTGAATCACCAACAGACAGCGTTAAGTTTCAAGAAGAACTTCATTATGGTGTATAGTACATCCAAAATTGTTTCCATTAAGGCCGTAGAATTGGCCTTCGTCAAGAAATATAACATGAACAGTCCCAGATAATTTGGTGGATTCGCCATCATAACGAAAACCAAAGATGTGAAAGTAACTTAGCATAGCTAAAGGTAGCATTTTGTTTATATTTGTGCGATGACTGGGCTGCTGAATGGCAGTACATGCATGTCTTTTTTTTATTATTTCTTTTTAGCCCGAATCCAGTCAAAGAATCCATGAAAGAAAATGTGTCTTTTGGAAAGGAGATTTCGAGTAAGGTTTCGTCTGCTTGTTTCTTAAGCTTTGCTTGCTTGTGTTTTGATAAGTATTCCTCTTGTCCTTCAATCGTAATTAAGCATTCATTACGCTAACTTTCGACTTGAAAATGCTCACTTCCCAAGGCCCAAAATCCATGAAAAAATCACTAAAACAAACTGTGTCTTCCGAAAGGAAGATTTCAAGTGCGGTTATGTTTGCTTGTGTTTTGATATGTAAGATATTCCTCTTCCCCTTCAATCGTAATTTAGCATTCATTACGTTTCGAAATACTCGATTTCCCATACCACGTCACGCAGTTAGATTCACTCCCACAGTACCACTCTCCTAGGGATTAACAAAGCTCAGTAACAAAATGCTGGGGGAATAACCTTAGTTTGCGGGTGTAGTCATCTAGATCTTATGCTACCGGAACCAAAGGTCGCTTCTGAAGCCACTAGTTTCCACTGAAAACTGCTAATTTATTTAAAGTAACATTGCGCTGATACTTTATTTAAGGACCTTGAATGGCTCGTGGTCAAGTGATGGGTGCGAGGTGTTGGACAATTCATCACCTGAGACAACAATCTGCGGCTGCAATCATCTCACCAATTTTGCTGTCTTAATGCAATTCAAAGATGTAGAGGTAGGGGTCACTCAATGCATGAATAAGCTAGTTTCTACCTTGATTCCAGGTGTTGGTTCTTAGATGGCCGGCATTAAGAACATGATCTCAAAGTACAGAACAAAACAAACAAAAACAACATAACGAACAAACAAAAAGAGAGAAAAAGATAATAGAAAAATGAAATGATCGGTTAAGGAACGTTTGTCGCCGGGGTAGCCTCCTTATTTTAGTTCATGTAAAATACATTCGGTCTCGACCTCGCACTTGGGATGAATTTTGAGCCTAATTGCACAGATTATACGGCTCATTTTACAAATCAAAGATAGCTTCTTGTCTTATAATCATAAGCGACACACAAGGATAGGTATAACTGTCCTACTCTTTAATTTGTCACTTCTATGAATTGAAATATAGCCTTAGTTCTCCAAATAACGACAATGCATAATATAGCATTTCTGTCGACACTGTTGAACAATCATAATTTCTCTCCGTGCAGTGGAATTCTGACCACACACATAATATTAGTAGTTTTAGAAGTTTAATAGGGATACATCACCTCCATAGATATTAGCTAATACTAGCTCCTCATAAAATAGAAGTTGTATGTGATTTTTGCACCAAACCGGCAGGATATTTACATACTGCTTCCTTTCTCGTTCTTTTTTTTTTTTTTTTTTTGATTTTGATCTTTTATTCTGTTATTGTTCTATTCTTTCAGGATATCCCACCTAAACACAAAATAACGTTACTAGTTATTACCTACATTGGATGTGCCTTATCTCTTGCTGGAGAAGTTCTGACTGTCTTTATATATGTTATATTTATGTGAGTACTTCCATTCCAAAATTGTACTAAACTTGTCGGCAAGTAATAGGCCATTTTACAGTTGTGTGCTTAGCCTGCAGAGCAGGCGAGATTTTTTCGAGCGAGCGCTCACATCGTAAAAAGTTTAGCCGCCATCTTGAATTTTTCATGCAGTGGAAGACTGGGGAGAGAAAGAAAGTTTTACCAAGGGGGTGAATGATAGGCAAGACGAAGGATAGGGGAGGGGGTGGGGCGAAGAAAATCTCTTCTCATTTTCCCCCTCCCCCTTCCCCCACCGTCTAACATGGCGGTCTAACATGGCGGTCGCAAGGTTGTAACGCTAACTCGCCCTAATAAGACGCCTGCACTGCAGGCTATTGTGTGCTTAGTTACCTGGCCTATGAATGCAAGCGAGGCTGGAGGTGACCTTGCTTTGATACAAACTTTTCTCATTTAAATGCCGACTAGTTAGCATAAGAACAACTTGATTTACACAACAGAAACAGTGACGTCGTAATCAAAACAAGGTCACCTCCAGCCTCGGTACCATTCAAAGGCCCGGTCACTGATCAGGCAACTGTGAATGTTCTATTGATCTGTGAGCCATTGACAAGTCGCGATATTTGGCGATGACCGAGTTCAATAACAAAGTTTGTTTCTATATTTGAATCACTCTCTGACCACCCAGGTAAGCGATCTGCCATTTTCCACAAAAGAGCGTGGTTACAATTACGCATGAGCAGAATATTAGTTGCAGCTAAAAACATTTATACGGCATTACGCATCAAAGAGCTATTATTTGTAGGCAATTATTTGCATGTCGCGCGTTACTTTATTGCTCAATAAAAGAAGGAAAAATTGCACCCATTGATAAAATACATTATTATTTAATATATTTCTGAAATGAGAAGTTTTGATAATCTTTTTTTTTTTTCTAATAAAAGGCATTATGTGTACTGAAAATAGCTTTTCTATTTGTATTATTTTCTTTTTGCAGGAAATTCAAAGCAGAAGGAATTCAGATTCGCATTAACCTTGCTATAGCTTTGTTTCTGGCTCAAGTTGTGTTTCTTTCAGGGATCGACGCTACGAATAACGAGGTGTGAATTTTTAGCAAGAAATTCAACATTTTGAAAACCACTTTGTCGTCATGAATAGGTTAAATAGAATCAACCCTTTTATCTATATTTTTTTTTTTTTTTCAAAGTAGAATATTTCGTTTTGTACATTTTATAAGGCTAAATTAGTACAATAGTAGGTTCAATGTATCTTTACAATCAAAGAAAACAATTTATAAAGTGATGTCTGTCTGGTTTAAACTAGCATCTATTAGAAGTCGCACAAACCTCGAACAACGCCAAAATGGGTCTTTTTTAGGGGTTTATATTAATTCAATTTTTTCGAGGAGTATTCCTGATATATATTTTCACATGGGAACCTCCCCCCTCCGGGTTCATTACGGCTATCATGGGATAAACTGAATACTAGTCAGATTCTTATGGGACGCCAGAAGTGCAATTAGCTTATTATGCCCTCTTGGCGTAACGCGTTAGCACTACTGGGCTTCTTTTATTACACAAAGTTTAGTTGCATTGTATACCCAATAGTATAAAAATGCTATCTGACATATGACGGTATCATTTTTATCAACACACGTGACCTCATTTTTGATATCAGTTTAACTGCGCTTAAATTTGTTGGTGTGTGATCGAAACATCTTCGGATCTTCCTCGGAAGTCTATCTTTAGAAAACCTTGGTAATCTTAACCTCTTTTCTCTTCAGTCTGTGTGCGTCTTAGTTGCTGTGTTGCTTCATTACTTGTATCTGGCGTCGTTTGGTTGGATGTTACTGGAAGGAGTCTTCCTGTATGTCATGATCGTTGAGGTCTTTAGTACTGTGAACGTGCGATACTTGTATTTATTTGCGTGGGGTAAGTAATCCTTTTGTGTCCTTACGTCCTTATGTCGCTCGGGTGACCCAGGCCTTAGTCGTTACGTTGTCAACGATTTGACAAGTCGATACTATTCGACGCGAAATCTCGTTACGATAGTGGTAAAAAGAAAAAAAGAACTGCGTAGCTATTTTGACAACTCGGACTCTCGTGACAGTGTTTCGATCTGGATCAACGGAATGTGAAAACACAAATATAAACAGATTTCCACCCATTCAATAGAACCTGGCGATAACAGTACTGTGTGAAATTTCTCCAAAAGTTGCATGACAGTCTTGAGTCTGATCCAGTTAAACTGCATCAAATTACTAAAATCCCCTTTTGTTTTAAGAGAGCTTTCCTGGTCTTTGCTCCATCCGTTTGTTAGAAGAACTAATCCTTTTTCAGTTGTAACTTACAAGCGATACCTCATATCTGTCAATAGGTTATCCTGTGATACCAGTTGTAATTTCTCTTGTCATCGGTGCTGACAGTGACGAAGGGTTACAGAATTACACAAACGAAAACTTGTAAGTACATGGAGCATTGTTGAAGCGCATTAGTTAAAGTTCCGAAGATTGTTTCAACGACCGTCGCAGATTCGTCAGAGACGTGGTCATCAGGACTCAGTCATTCAAAGGGTGGATTACGCTATCAGGATAAATCGTTATCCAGTGGATAATAAACGATTTTTGGATGAGGTTTTTGTGATATCCGTACTAATCAAGATCGAGGTAAGTGTTATCAGCCGAAGCCGAAGTCTGAGGCTGATAACACTAACCGGGGCCTTGATTATTTCGGATATCACAAAAACCGAATCTTTATAATTGTTTTAGTATACATTGTGTTAAAGAAAATAACAACAAACACATTATCGCACCGAACACAGTTTATTTTCGACAAGCCATGTTCTACGTGAACTTGACATTGTTCTTGGCAATCATGCATTGCGCGCACAACCTACGGATTATTCACTACTCTGCTAGCAGATTAGTGAATAATCTGTAGGTTGCGCTGTTTCCCAGAATTAACTGTAGGCTTTTAGCCAATGAGAAGACAGATGGTGACTATAATGCATAATAATTGCTGTTGTACTATAGAGTTTAGCGGAATCTAACACGCGCTCTTATTGGTTCATTTACGGTTATGTGCCAATGGCTAAATTTGAGAAAACAAACCTGTTTCCCTCGGGGTCAGTGATTAAGTGTATAATAAAACCCCGGCGAAAAAACAAACTATGCTATCCACTGGATGGTGATTTATCCGGTGAATAGCGTAGTAGCAATCCACACTGGGAATCCTTGTTTAGTACAATATCTATGAATAACTGCCACACAATTATGTGATTCATTTCACAGCTGCTGGTTGTCATTCTATAAGCATTTAAGCTGGGCATTCATTACCCCTGTACTACTTATCACACTGGTAAGTTCCACTTATAGTCTGCGAGCAACCTCATCCTTAAACTTGCTCCCATGCCAAAGCGAAAAACCAGTTTGCACGCACGTTCTGTTCACCGACCAACTGATACAAACAAATATCATATGAAAGTTAAATTTTCGAATAAAAACAGGACTCTCCGAATTCAGTCAAAACTGGGTCAATATAGAAGCTTCAGTTCCCGCATAGCAAATTGCTTCTCAGATTAATTTCAGCCACGTTTGTCAGCTTTTACTTAAATGCTAAAATTGCTATAAACGGGCAATTAGCACGAACACCGACAGGTCTGGATAAGGTTAAAATGATTACATAACTGCTTGAAATACTGATGGACTGATGATGATTGACTAAGGGACTGAGTAAGTGACTGACTGACTGACTGACTGACTGACTGACGGACAGACAGATAAAGACAAACAGACACAGACAGAAAGACAGGAAGACAGACAAAGACAGACAGACAGAAAGACAGACAGACAAATACAGACAGGTAGACAGACAGACAGACAAAGACAGACACAGACAAAATGACTGACTTCCTGACTGCCTGACTGTCTGACTACCTGACTGCCTGATTGAGTGCCTGGCTGACATAGTGTCTGACCGTCATTCTTCTGTCTGACTGTAATTCTTCTGTCTGACTGACTGACTGTCTGAATGACATATACTGACTGGCTGACCAACTGATTGATTAATAAGCGACCGGTAATTTTTATAAACCCATTTTCCTTTTTTATCTTTAGATCAATTTTGTGATACTAATGGCTGTTCTACGAGAAATCAGAAATCTGCACGAGCCCAACCCGTCTAAAATGAAAACTTTCAAGTAAGTTGTGTATTTCACTCAATCGTTGTTATCGGAACTGATGTATTTTTTGTCCAACAATCGATAACTCTATTGCTATTTATTTTGTTTTCCTTCGTTGCTTCGGAAAAGGCTCATTTTCCCCCGAGGCCCTCAATGTTGAGGTCGAGTCACTGTTTCTCTTGGGCCCAAATTAAATATTTTGTTCTACACCCCAACTCAAAAATAAAAAAAATAAAAGAAACTGCGAAAAAATTATTTGCATGACGCCAGCTAGCACAACAAATTTGCCGCGGGTTCAAGATGCACGACCTCATCACGTTCGAGTCGATAGTGCAAGTTGTTGTTAATGAGTTTCGTTCGCCCTAGAGAGTTGGTAAGTTTTGACCCACGACACGCGACACGTTCTCCTCAAATCGGAAAACGGTTTTGAGTTTGAACTAAACCAAATATGTTTCTTTTGTATGTTATTTTCTTCATGCAGTATGGCTTTACACTACCTTAAGAATCAGTGCGTAACTGTTTGTTTCTTGTCTTGCTCTTGTTTCATTTTTCTTTCTGAATTTTTTTATTTTTATATACAAAACCAAGAGCTCAGTCGCAATATCTTGGCCATCTACAAAATTACCTTTAAATTGAAGAAAACCTGAAAATAGTAGTTTACGAAGATAGATAAACACCCAAGAAATAATAATAAACCATAAAGGAACAATGATAGTTCAGGATGGAGAAGATTAACACGGATTACAAACGACGAACTTGAAAAATTTGGGTTAAACTCTTCAAGATGCACAAACCGTGACGTAGCTCCGTTAAGCCCCAAAATTCAAGAAGAAACGTGTTTTTTCCTAATTAAACCTTTGTTATTTTATTGTGTGTTTCTCGCCTTAGCAAAAGTCTCAAGTCATTTGTCATCTTAACTCCTCTGCTGGGTTTGACTTGGGTGTTTGGTCTGTTGGCAGTCACAGACGCCGGACTGGTGTTTCAATACATTTTTACCATTCTTAATTCTACACAGGTCTGTATACGGTTATTTATTGCTTTAGCAGCCGTATCCATAGTTGAACAATTTGCTGTATGGCTTTACTCTATAGAATTTGCCAGGTTTAAAATGAATTTTAAATTTTATTTATTTATTTATTTTTTTAAATTTTAGAATTTTTACATGGGAGTAAGGTAGAGACTCAAAATATACATTGACTAACAAGCTTGATAACAGCAAATTGCATTAAAACTGTCGCGTTTCTCGGCCATAGAATAAAAAAGAATATTGTTTTTCTTTTACATTTAACAGGCTCTTCTCAAGATATTGATTCTCATAAGATGCATCCTTTACTTCAACAGGGCATGCTCATATTTCTGCTGCATGTGCTGAGAAACAGCGAAGTACGGACAGCTTTTCATCACAAGCTTCTGAAATGGAGGTTTGACATGTTTTATAGCAGCACTAGCGTCAATCGTGTCCAAGGAGACGTCTCGCAATCAAAAGGGAAAAGAAAACGCAAAATTGATCCAGATGAATCTAATAACAAGGAGTTACACAGTACTCGTCAGTCGGGAGAACAACTGGCACTTTCGGTTCAAGTCTCCACTCCGAGTAATGGCTGAGCCTGCGGTTTCCAGCGGAAGTGTTACTTATTAGAAACGTACTTTAAAAGACACGCTCCTCTTGGCACGTTTTACATAAAGTTGAACCCTAGTTAATAGAGGGAGTGGTTATGAAACCAGGCAAAGTTTTTTTTGTTGTATGTTTTTGTGGGCTATTTTGGGGTTTAACCTTCACAAAACCTGGCAAAATACAAAAAGTGGTTATGTGTGCTCATACAACTAACCAATAGAGGTATTGCGATTACGTAATTCATGCATAGTCAGTGAGCATAAAGCCAAAGATGTCCAAGGTCAAGGACCTTCCAACATAAATCTTAGCCTGTTTGTTTGCTTCTTTGATGTTTACCGGGCTCCTCAACCATTTCCCTCTATTAACTATGGTTGAACGAAACAAAAAAACTAACTACACATGTTTTCTCGGCTGGTCTGCTTGGATATTATGAAAGAAGACATTCACCTAAAAGATAGTTAAAATAAATAAGAGAAGAAAAAAGCACAGTCTTTTTATGATTTTTCAATGGGGAGCGGAGTACGAAAAGAAACGGAAACAGTGAGGATTTGATACAAAATGAACTAAGCAGTTTAAAAAATGTAAAGTAAACGTCGAAAGAGTTTTAACTACAAGTTGACCTTAACCTGTTTGTAACAATATTGCACGTCTCCTAGGTGTTTTTTCACTATGTTCCTAATCGTAAAGCCCAAATTAACACCTTTTTTTAAAGAAAGATATTGAATAGGACTAAGATTCTACTGAAAAGAATCCTAATCCAAAATATGGCTATACGGTAGGTTAGATTCTCCTACATAGAATTTCCCCTATTTCGTTTTGCTCTAGCACCAGAAATTAAGTAAAGATTCATAGTAAAAAAAGTGAATGCTTATCTCCTGTGTTTTCATTGTATTCGTAATCATAAAGCTCAAGTTCATTATTTTTCATCAGAGATATTGATTGAGGAGATGAATCCCAATCCGCTGGATATGGCTATAACGCAGTTTTACTTTCTCCTACAGCTAATTTCCTCAATTTGTTTTAATCAAGCACCTGAAATTAAGTAAAAATTCGTAGTGAAACAGTGGCATCCACTAGAAATATTATTTATTTTTGTCTTTTTATCATAAAACAGATTATAAATGAAAAAAAAAAAGATAAATTCTTATAGAATTTAAAACGGAAGGTGAAAAAAAGTACAAAAGATAAATTTAGGGAATTTTTCAAAGTTGATATTTTGAGCCCCAACTTTTCTTCGACGCAAATCAAAGCTATAAAGGGGCTACTTCCTCGATTCTGAGGACAGGAATCCTTATCCAAGATATGGCTATAACTTTCTTTTAGATTCTCCTACTTATAATTTCCTCTTTGTTTGTTTGTTTGTTTGTTTGTTTTTTGTTTCAGGGACCAGAAATAAAGTAAAAATTCCTAGTAAAAAAGTGGCATCCGATGGAAATATTATTCATTTCTTTCTATTTTTATCACGAAACAGGTTATAAATGAAGAAAAAGAAGATTAATTCCTACAGAATTTATTGAATTGCAACGGGAAGTGAAAAAGAAAAATGAAAAAGCTAAATTAGTACAACAGAAAATGAATTCAGGTTTAGGCTGGAGGTGGAAAGCTAACGCACAAAACAATTAACACTCGCAAGACACCTTTCTGTTAATTCCAGTTATCTAGTGTTTTCTACGTAGGTGTTTGTGAAATCTGACCCTAAAGCAATAATCCTTGCACGTACATCTCTTTTGCTGGCGTGAATAGCTATTTACTAGGAAAGAAAGATTTATTTTCAAATGAAATAAGCACAGATGCAGCTTGATATCCAACGTCAGTCTTATAACACCGGTTCAATCAACGATTCTACACGACACAACGTAATGTTCGAATATTAAATATTGTTTAAGAAATGATGCTTTTCGTACGTGCATTTCCATTTTCTCTAACTACAGCTGAAGACCAGTAAAAAAACCCGGATTTTGTTTTCATTCGTGTGCAAATGTTGATTACAAAACTGAATATAATGAGGTTGAATGTTGCATAACCAGTATTTAATATAAATTCAAGGACGCTTATTAGTTACGTTGTGTAACATTTCGGTAAAACAGTCTTAATGTAAGTAGGAAACTCAACGTGTAGTTAGCAACAAAGGACCCTTACAGTACTGCACCTGGTAATGACAATGACGTATTTTTGTGACATTATATAATAACATAAAAGAAATAGTACAAAACATTTTTCTCTCTGAAATGTTACATTAATTTCTAGCTATGCTCTTTACTCCTGAAAAGTAGTAAGTAATGGGGATATTGTCGGTGTGTTTCGTTGCTATTCTTGCTGCTCATGTCCCAAATATTGGACGAGGTGTTTACGCTAAAGGTCATTTTGGAGGTAAGAAAATTGTTAATTGTTTCTCTTTTTTTGCTCCCAATATCAAAACTTGAGTTAATTTTATTTTTTATGACATTTTCTTTTACAAAGATCTAATTTTGCCATAGTTTTGGTCAATTCAGAGCTAAAATAATTACGACTCATCATCATCATCATAATTCGTGGCTCTCCTCTAGGAGAATAGGACCATTGACTTGTCTCCTCCAATCTGCTTTGTCTCTCGCAACGGCGACAGCTTCATTCCAAGTGGAAAAATCCATCTTCTGCCTCTCTCCCTCTGAAGTCTCCTTTGGTCGGCCTCTTCTCCTCTTTCCCTCAGGTGCCCAGGTTAGGGCAATGTGTGGGTTCTATTGGTGGTTCCAATCCATACGCAAAAACGCCCTATCAATCGCTACATTGGTATCCTAATCTGCTCTTTGATGGTGCGCAAGTCCTAGCGCTTAGCCTCACTTCTTCGTTGGTAACCCTTATCGGCCAATATATCTTTAACAACCTCCGTAAGTACTTATAAATGAATTTGTCCAGCTTCACCTCATCCCTCTTGGTCATTCTGTAAGTCTCGCATTCATAGAGTACCACTGCTGTGACGCTGGACTTGAAGATCCTGATCTTGGTGTTTTTGCTCAATTAACCTTTTCTCCAGATCTTGGCATGTTCGCCTCTGCTCGTCATCACCCAATCAATCACCAAGACAGACAGGAACCCTGACATATTGCATCGCTGCTTAACATCTGACTTCACCTCCAACCAATCTGTCCTTTCATAGCCGTCCACCACTGCACTTGTACACAGGGGCACCCAACGACCGAATCTTTCCAAAGACGTCAGAAGTGTCGTAAATGGATTTCTCTATGTTCTAGAAGGCTTTTTAGTTAATTTGGAGATGCCCTAAAAAATATTTATCTGTTCGGATATTTAAGGGGAACTTTCGTCGTTTCGAAAATTCTAGGGTCCTTTTTTGAGTCATCCGAAAGTTTTAGCTATCCTGATGGATCTTGTCGAAAGTTCGAGGACACTGAGAGACCATATTTTCACTAGGAAATTTTAGGGGAAGTTTTTCGTTATACGTGTGCCTATCGAAATTTCGCGAAAATACTAGGCAATATAAATGTTTATCCGAATATTATAGGCGTTAAACCTATTCATCCGAAAACGTTAGGGGGTGTAAATTATACGACAGGATAGAGTACGCGGTCGTGGCCCTAAATTTGACCGTTAATTAGAAAAAGAAAGACATGTTTTTTATTTTAACCCAAAAAAGTGACGCAAGACTCACCCTTTCTTGTTTGACCTTTGATTTCATACACTGAAGCCCTTTGAAAACTCCTTTGACAAGCCCTTAGACATTTCAGTGACATTTGAAATGTCAAGTTACGTTGTCTAGGGTCTATGGATACATTATGGGCACAATGCTGTAGTCGAAGCATCGAGCATAATGCCAGCATAATGGGCATCTGTTCAGCATAAAGAGAATAATAATAATAATAATAATAATAATAATAATAATAATAATAATAAGGAAAAAAATTCAATAACTGTAATGAGAAATGTTCACTTTCAAGTGCTTTTAGTAAGGATTTAGCATATTCAAAAGCTTGGTTGCTTTTTTCAAAGCCATAAACTGATCGAAGTATCCTTATCGATGGAGAGTTCCATAGAAATAAGACATTTGACATTTTGATCGAGCGCTTTTGGGCATTACTTCAGATTACTTGTTGTTTATTGCTTGTAAAGTCGTAACTGATGCAATAAAATGTTGTGTTTCTGACTTATGGAGGTGTGTTTTGTCTGCAGGGATGGAAAATGTCATCATATATAACCAAGATCAGTTGAGCATAATGCTACCTCTCGAGCATAATTTTTAGGCATAATGCTGTTGTTTTGTGGGTGACGCTCAAAACATGTCAAAAGCATAATGCCCAGAATTTTCAAGCATGTGTCTCCAGCTAACGTTGTCACTCGACACAATTCCTCTCTAACTATTAGCTGTTCACTTGAATGAACTGAAAACTTCGCTAATCCCCCTCGTTCATTTGACGCATACTGAAAAATCTTTCGTGAGTAGGCTGATTCAATGATCGGGGGAACTCCCTAACATAGTCTATACAGGTAAGTGCGGCCCCAAAGGGTTGGGTTTTCAGCCATTTTTCAGCCAATACAAAAGGGGCAGATCCTCAAAGATATACTAGTTCGAGCAAAATTCTCAAAGCGGCTATTACACGTGGATAGGAGTTGTGTAGGCCTGCCAACCCATTGTTATCACTGTTGATTTTTACCAGGCAGGCCCCGTCCTATCACGTGCGAGTACAAACTTAATCCAATCACAGCATGTGAGTCCAAGGTGTACATTAGCTACACTAAAAACAAAGGATAAACATACGAAATGCGTGCAAAATACTCTACGCAACCCTCCAAAACTTGGAGATATGCCGTATAAATGCAACGCATAACTACCTTACGCTTTATCCTTCAATTCAAATCACACATGCTGGAGAAAATAAGCGTTATAGCCATCATAGAAAACACAGTGTCAAGCTGTGTACAATAGGATCGAAGACTTTATGCCCACCATTCGCTAGTGGCAAAACTACCAATCACAATCAAGAATTCTCGATCCGCCGAGCGAGTATATAATACCAAAAAAATATGCCAGGTGCGGAGTGTTACCGAGCATTGGTCTCTACCACTCCCTGTTATCGGCAACTGATGAGATCCAGAAGGATCGAAACCGCGGTCTTGCCTGATCTACAAGGCTACGAGCCTCCTAACAAAAGAGGGACTATTAACAGTCTCCAGAAAACCTGACAACATCGCAACTAAAAGCAATGACAACCACAACGTGGAGCTGGATGAACAATCATAGGAAGAACTCCTAAATTCAGAGCTTTTGCCTGAACAAAACCACACAATATCATAAGCAACACGCAAAACGGTCCACAGACTTGCGCGTGAACACCTACTTTTGCAGTTCCAGAACGAACAAACTGGAAGGACAAAAAGCTCGATGAAATTGATGCAAGAAGCATAAGAACGTCTCTCTAAGACAGACTCATAGCTTTCAACAAGGAAAGCTACAGCTATCTCTGGCGAAGCCGGACAAAGATAAATATGACACCCGTGATAACAAGCAGCATAACTTGCGACAGTAAATCAAACAGCCGGGCCCGGCGAAATAACACAAAATGCAAGTAACCAACATGCTCACGGAATATTTCAAACTTTGTCCCTCCAGAGCTAATATTTAGAGAGCTTAAAACATATCTTGCAATCAAACGAGCCAAAAAAAATAGCACGTGGCCAAAAACAGAGGTGTCAAACTCAACAAATTACACGCGGATAACAGCGGAAACCACGCAGACTTATGACCTCTAACGGCTCTACTCTGGTGAAATGTCCTCCTAAAAACAGGATTATTGCTTAGCGAAATATTCAAAGATCCCCCTATCGTACAATACAAAAGGGGCAGATCCTCAAAGATATACTAGTTCGAGCAAAATTCTCAAAGCGGCTATTACACGTGGATAGGAGTTGTGTAGGCCTGCCAACCCATTGTTATAACCGTCCGAAAATTATGGGACATGATAAAAGTGAGCACATCAATTCCGAAAATTCTAGGGAAACTTTATGGTTTTCCGAAAAAATTTGAGAAGTCTAGAGCGTCGCTGGGAAAAAAATTTCGAAATTCTTAGGCAACCTTCCATCCGAACAGATATTTTACCGAACTATTCCGTTGGGTGCCCTTGTTGTACAGTTATTGTACTTGACTTGCACCATTCTCACGATCTTCGTTGGTAGTCCATAGCATCTCATGCTCTTTCAGAGAATGTCTTTCTTTATGCTGTTGAAGGCATTCTCGTAATCCACGAACCAAAGGCAGAGGCTGGAGTTCTATTCAGTTGCATGTTCAACAATATTCCTGAGTACAAAGATCTGTTCTGATGTACTCCTTCCCTTTCTAAAGCCAGCTTGTTCCCTTCTCAACTCAGCATCTGTCCCGGCAACAATCAGGACTCTGCCCGACAACTTAGCCACAATGTACATGAAGGTGATTCCTCTCCAGTTCCCACAACTTGTGAAATCCCCTTTCTTGGGCAGTTTGATGATAAACCCCACAGGGACACTTTCTTCCTCCCATACTGTGTTGAATAGCCCATGCAGGGCATTTACTGTCGTTTCAGCGTCAGCCTTTGAAGGTCTGCGGTAATGCTATCTATACCTGGAGCCTTTCCACTTTTCACGTCCCCAAATGCACTCTTGATCTCCTCTCTTGTTACCTCCCCAATACTGTCATTCACTACATCTGTCTCATCCACATCAGTAACTTCAGGAACTGGCCTGTTTAGAATTATCCTCCATATATAAAAAGCTCTTGGCATCTGACTTTGACCTTGCCTTGTTTGGTCAATAGCCTTCCTTCTTTGCTCTTCATCATTCCTAACTTCCTTGGCCCTTCGTTGCATAACCTCCTAATTGCTTCATATACTCCTTTCCTTTGGCCCTGCCGTACAGCGTCTTCAGCTTCTTATGCGACACTGTTGATCCATTTTCTCTTGTCCTTCCTAACACTGCTCTTCATCCTCTCATCCTTTTCTTTGTACTCATTTCTGTCTTTGCTTTTCGGCTTTTCTGATCTTGCATTATCTATCTTTTTTTTAGAGTCCTCCTCTTCTCGATCTTTCTCCAACTTTCCGTGCTGATCCAGCTCTTACACTTCCTCTTTCTGCGCCCTAATACATTCAGTGCCGTTTCAGTGTAGGTGGTCTTGATCTTCTGCCACGTTTGATTTATGTTGTTGGTTGGGTCAGGCTACTCACTGTTCTGGTGGTCATCCGCAACCGTGTCGTTCCGGTCTGGCGTCTGCAGGATGCCGAATCTATTCCTCAGTTCGAGCTTAAACTGCTGTCTGACCTCAGGTATTCTCACTTTAATCTCCTCATACCTGGCGGCCCCTTCCTGTTTCTCGCCTGTGCTGTTCAACCTGAGTTCAGCCTTCGTTATGACAAGGGTGTGGTCGCTCCGCACATCAGCTCCTCTGTGCGCTCTTGTGTCTGGGGCGGACCTCTTAATCCGGGGCCTGACTGCCATGTGGTCGATTTAGTTCTGGCGGCGACCGACTGGGGAGGTCCATGTGTACTTGTGCACATCCTTCTAAGGCAACATGGTTGATGTTCTGGAGAGGTTGTTAGATGCACAAAACGTCACAAAGCGGTCACCGTTGTCGTTTCTGTCACTATTTAAACCATGGTTTCCTGCGATGCCGCTCTCACCCTGTTGTCTCTCTCCCGCCTTAGCGTTCCAGTCTCCCATTACCAAGAGCATATCGTGTCTGGGAATCGCATCCAAAGTTTTCGGTTACTGATCGCAAAGGGTCTCCTTTGCCTCGACGTCTTCTCCGTCGTTGGTTGGAGCGCAGACATGTATTATAGTTCTCTTTATGTTTCTGGAGTCGAATCTAGCTGAAATGATCCGGTCGCTGACGGGTGTCTAACTCTCCAGACATTCGCTGGCATACCTGGTCATCATGATTGCTTCTCCACTTTGGGGAACGGTAATCTTCCCTACCTGAGTAAAGGATGGTCTCTCTGGTGGGAGTTCTGAGCCTGCCGAACCCAACCCACCTGCACTCACCAACTCCCAGGATACTGATCCTATATATATGTTACTTAAGCTGCATGCTTTGCCATTCCAGCATCCGATCCTATACATAATTTTGGGATTAGCTAGTGACCCTCTCAGTCCACGAGCCTCTTTGCAGAGTTCATCCGTGTCCATCACTCTGCCATCGTCGCACGTTATAAAGTTGTCGTCTGGAATTTCGGCAAGTCGTGGTACTTGATCCAGTATAGTTTTTTCTCAACAAATCTCTGATTTCCGTAATCAGGGTTTTTGTACGGTGTACGTGTAGAATGAGAGGATTGGTGAGTTATCGGGATTTCCCTCCCCCTGGTAGTTGCCTTGTTAGGCTAAAAGGTACTACCGCCTGGGTTTTGGCTCGGAGCTTTCCATCTCTGAGATGGGCTGCTTCCCACGGCTGGTGAGCCTCATTTGCCCGTTCAAAAATAGTTACGAGTAAGTAGGTTTATTTTCTTCTTTTTTTGGATCCAAGGACAGAAAAATTGGCCTCACTATCATTCTCTCAATACGGCAAGGCCGAGGTTTGAGATTTTCGTGTAAAGACCAAGCGGTCGAGGCTAATAAGTTGTTTATTATATCGCTTTCTGTTTTGTTTTTGCAGGCCCGTAATCGGCCTTAGAATCAGCCAATCAGAGCGTCCGTTATATCGGCTCACAAACCATATAATAATAGATTGTTAGACAACAATTGATTTATTTTGTGTTTTTATTCCTTCGGCCCCTTGCC
Organism: Orbicella franksi; assembly: GCF_964199315.1. Taxonomy (NCBI): domain Eukaryota; kingdom Metazoa; phylum Cnidaria; class Anthozoa; order Scleractinia; family Merulinidae; genus Orbicella; species Orbicella franksi. The sequence continues at coordinate 26,889,625 of NC_138152.1, read as the reverse complement.
AGCCATTTTTGGTAAACCAGACCGAGCTTTGTGATGAGTTCCAAACCTTAGTGCAAGGTTATGGCGTTGATAAAGTTTGTAATCGACCTCTCGCATCGTGTAGTTTGAAAACTCGTGCTGCTCCACCTAGTCGGAAAAACCCTTCCGCGTGGGTGAATGTTACTGCGATGAGGTCTGTAAAGAGATTGGTGATTGCTGTGTAGATCATGACGAGTGGTAAGTCACTAACTAACGTAGAAAAAAATCTTCAAGCTGTAGCCGCAAACGTGACTTTTGCGAACGACGGTGTCATGTGACTACAATTACCAGAATCCTTCACGCTTCCTGTTTCGATTTTCATTTAAATCAAACCGGAAGCCTTATGAGCGCTTACCCCTGGCATACATTTCTTTGTAAAATTTGACGCTAACACGGGGAGTCATTTCAAAAGCAAATGATATTAATCTCTTCATTTAAAGGTTTTTGACAAGTTGTATTGTTGCTATGGTAACCTGTTATATAAAAAGGATGACCACTACATGACCACTCTGAATCCTCTCCAGGACTTTTAAAGTTATCCGAAAACATTGGGTTGCATGACAACATCAAATTCCAAGAACAATGATATGTCATACGAAAGTGTTCCCTGATACGTTTCAGATGAAGTTTCAAAGTTTGGCAGCGCAAACCTAAGGAGGCTGGCAACAGTTTCCAGCACTTTACCAACCGCTATACTTTGAAAGATGAATATTATTATCGTTTATCAAATGGTGCCACAATAATGGTATAGCACAAATGCCCAATCATTGATAAACAAGTAGTGATCTTCTTGACGTACGATATTAATTCTAAGGACAACAGAGAATTACCTCTGTAATGGGTTTACGATTTGCAGAGGATAAACAAAAATTGTTGGAAAGAGAAATTCTTGATATGATTCAGACGAGCAACAAGCATTCTGTCCCTTCTATATGTTGATCTGCAGAACAGGTGGAAGAAGTCTGAAGTGTGATCTTGAGGGGAGCATCAGAACTCTTCTCTCCTCTATACGCCAGCTAACGGCTATTCGCCACGTCTCGGTCCCTTTCCTTTTACTCCTCTTCTCTGCCATTCAGTTTGTGTACAAGAACCTTGCTTCCCGCTCAAGTACTTTAAGGCCTGCGTCAAAGGCGTTTACTAGTAAAAATAAATTGTTATATTTGTGAAGGCATGAATGACAATGGATCCAAATTCAGCTCACAGTTATGTTTTAATGCGCTATTATTTGAGGAATTGGTGGCGGTTTTTAGTAATATCATCCAAGAAAAAAGCGCGTTTTAGATGCAGGTCAATTATTTCCATCCTCTCACGTTAGAAATGGCCGTCACTCTTTTCGATCGTAGAAAAAATTTATAAGGCCAAATTTTTCAACAAAATTCGACTTTTGATCACTTATATCTTTCATAGTTAGTTCACTATGTGTCTTCTAAAAACGAAATCAAGGGTGATCATTCCAAACGTAGCAAGGGAGATAAGTCACGTGATCAAAATAATATGTTAAGGCAAGGCAGGACGCCGAGTTTTATAATCAGGTAAAATTTCAGCTTTGTGCAACAAATATGACAAGAGATATTCGTCAAAATATTTTGCACAAATTTACAGAGCCCAGTATGGAGCCGCCATGTTGGCGTACCGCGGCCTCCGTGATACACCAACATGGCGGTCGGAAAATAGTGTAAACATCCGGAACTTACTTTGGCCATCTAGGCGACTGATTTAGATAAGCACTTTTCTTAAAAAAAAGCCTAAGTTCCCCTAGTAGCTTTACGCTACAGATTCTGTTTAAACTGGTGCGTGGGCCTTTTCGACCCAAGTGAAAATTTAACAGCCTTTCATACTATCTAATGGTTGGTATATGCACAAAGGGTTGGAATGAACTCCAAACTCCAAAGTGAATACAAAACTAAAATGGGAAGATTTTTAAAAACTTAACAAAACTTAAGTTTTTTTGTGGAACAGAGAAAGAGATCCTCGCAGTTTGACAACAACGTTAAGTTTACCTGCGATACAGAAAGCCTATCGATAGATCTAGGCTCAAATATATTATCAATTTCATGTATATTTATATAACCATTAATAAGTAAGTAAGGTGCCACTGTAAAGTTTTAAAAGGGCCTTGATGTCGCTAAGTAGCTAGCCACATGTGCTTTCGTATGACAACCGTCAGGTTACATGATAGCCGCTACCAAGTTAACAACTAATCAAGCCATTAACAGGCAATTAAAGCGGCAGCCCCTCTAATGCTATTGACTGTATCATTAGTCTGTAAATAAGCAGTAATGAAACTTGTATCACTATAGCTATCATGCCGTGTAACCCAATAAAAGTGTATGATAGCCCGATGGCTCAGTTGTTATTAATTTTCGTGCTTTGTTTTCTTTCGTTTTAGTTAAGGTTTTTCTTTATGTTTTTGGTTTTGGCAGTTTGATTGTTGTTAGAGCGGTTTTCAATTGAGCTTAGTAAAACCAAAACCAAAGAACCAACTCGATTGGAAACCGCTCTAGACTCGAAGCAAATGCGTGAACAAACCTGAGGCAAAATGTGGCCGGGAAAATCTTTGCGGGCGACTCACGATAAGTTTTGATTTAAAATTCTGATTGGATGACAAAGTAGCGCATGCTGTTAAGGTGGCTCAAAACAGTTTCCAGCACTTTCTAAGACTTAGATTTTGATGGGTCATAAAAACCACCCTTTATGAATTGATGCCACAATCATGGTATTAAAAAACTGCCCAATCATTGGTGAACACGTTGTTATCATTTCTGGGACACAATAGGTTACCATAGCAACAGTATGACCTGCTAAAAACTTAATTATAGCTTTTGGGCTTATGATTCAAAAACGGCACGGTGAATTTTTTTCTTTCATATTATCAAATTTTGATAAGCAGGAGAAGACGCAACGTTTGACAAAGTTTTAAAAAAAATCTGTACATGGAGTTCAGAGCCACCTTAAAGTTTTGAAAATTTATAGTGCCTCTGAACCCTATGTGCAGAATTTTTTTTAAACTTTGCCAAAAGTTGCGTCTTATCCTGCTTATCAAAATTTCATAATATGAAAAAAAAAATTCACCATGTCTTGTTTGAACTATAAGCCCTTAAAGCTATATTTAAGAGTGTTTTTTGCAGGTCATACTGTTACTATGGTAACCTATTGTGTCACGAAAATGATAAAAATGTGTTCACCAATGATTGGGCAGGTTTTTTTATACCATGATTGTAGCATCAGTTGATAAAGAGTGGTTAAAATGACCCATCAAAATGTAAGTCTTGGAAAGTGCTGGAAACTGGAAACCATTTTTCCAGTGATACCAAAAGATAGAAAATAAAAGTTTTCTCTACAACTTTTCTTAGCCGATTTTTCTCACCTCATTTCGACTTTCCCTTGCCCTTACTTAAGGGCCTCTTCATATGAGCCCGGTAACTGGGCTGGTTCGGTTACCGGGACGAATGTTTTTCATCCCGGCAGACCGGGATGAAATTTCAGAAACAAAACCAAAATGGTGGAACATAAACTTGTATCGTTCGCGACTACTGTAGCTTTGTAGATTCTTGTAACTTTACCACTAAAGGTATTCCGTATACCTCTGAAATGTAAATACATATAAGACAAAAATGCCATTTTTGCCGCTATGTTGCGATAGCGAAGCTATTTTGTCAAAAAATTATCGTCCCGATCGCCAGCGCAGGAGTGTTCATATGGGAAAATTTTCATCCCGGTTACCGAGATCTCCGTCGCAAAGTCCCAGATCTCGGTTCCGGCTTCTCATATGAACAAATCTAAATGTTTACGAAGAAAAGAGTGGTAAGGCGGGATCTCGGAAACTGAGCCAACCCGGTTGACCGGGCTCATATGAAGAAGCCCTATAAACTGCCTCTGGGTCTCTAAGGATGGCGTTTTGATTGCCACTCTGTTGTTGTGTAACTGATATTCCACAGTCCACACCTTTGTTTTCCATAATCCAATTCCTCCTTCTCCATCATTGCGTAATGCGCATGTCGTAACGTGGAAGCCATTGGATCGATGAAAGTTCACTCGGCTTAGTTCGTTCTTCATAGTCATCCCTTGAGCATCAGATGGCTCCACCGGGAGATTCGAAAACATTTTTTAAAGCTGAAGGTGGTAGAGGACAACAGAGCCCGAACGATCTGGAAGAAATGGTCTCGAAGGCAAACAAACTCGGTGGATCCGAACAAGGCAAGACAGGAGTCAATGGGATTTTACTCGGCCCACCAGGAGCCGGCAAAGGAACACAGGTTGAAGGCGATTTTTTCATTGCTATTTGCATTAGAATTTTGTGATATTTGAATGAATATTTGATTAACTTGTTGCTTATAAGTAGGCTTGATAAGAATACTATTTAATCACAAATCCACATTTGTTGAAGTTCGTTGGATATTGACCTCTAATAAGCTCAATTTTATTCATTCCTTGTGTGTGTATGTAGGCACCCAAATTAGCAGAGAAATATTGCGTTTGTCATTTAGCTACGGGTAAGTTATTTACTTGTATTTACATTGCTGTGAATAACAGGCCGACTCTCAAATAACAGAGTGAGCGTAATTGGCTTCACTCTCCCCCACCCCCTGGGAAAGTCTCTTAACTTTATTCCAGCCTCTGGTGAGAATATGGAAAATAAGCCACCCGAGTCCCGGATGTGTCATCATATGAATTTTGCGAGTGGTGTACCGTATTTTCCAGTAAAACACGTGTGTCTATATAATGATTCATTTTATTATATGGCTAACTCCGTTGGGTTGGCAAGATGAACCAAACTCTGTGCTCTGATTGGCTGCCTGAGTTGGCAAGTTGTTGAGTTGTTTTGGTATGAAGGGGTTCCCACCTTTTGCTAAAAACTGCATGGCTAATGTACATGTAGGGTTAAAACTAAATCAGCAGGGGGAAACATGTAATTTTTAAATCTTTTTCTACGAGTTTATAAATATATATGTATTTTAGTATCAGAGTCAAACTGTACAAACTTCCAGTTCTAAGGTTTTACATTTGGGGAAGCAAGCAAGATTGCCGAGATGATTCTAGGAAAGGAGGAAATTCTCAAATTTGCATTTAAGAAATTTTAATGGCACTCCACAGAAAAGAGATAGTGAATTCAATGTATAATAATAAGCTTTGACGAATGAACTTGTAATAGTTTGATTTAGTGGTTTGTTTGTCATGTTAGGTGACATGTTGAGAGCTGTTGTGGCATCTGGTTCTGCATTGGGAAAGAAAGTGAAGCAGGTTATGGATGCAGGACAGGTAAGGACAAGTTAGAATACTTGAACATAATACAAACCGGTGAAAGTACATGTAGGCTGAATGTTTTGAGAACTTAAAATTTTTGCCTCAAAATGTTAACAGATTTATATTTGGTAAACCAGAGCATTTTGAGAGCTTTAAAATTAGAGGTCAAACTCTTTCTGATGACCACTGGAAGCCGAGATTGAATATTTTTCAACATGTAATGACGGCCGAGTTTATACACAAGCGATGTAAACAAAGTACATGTCTGTGTCAAGTAATAATTGGTGTTATTACCATATTTTTACCATTTCATAGTTGAAAAGTGTAACCTTGTAAAAAAAAAGAGATCAGTTATTACAAGTAGCTGTTTACAGTTTGCCGGAGCATTTTCGTCGCTTTTTTGGCAACAAAACTGCTTAGGTTAAAACAATTTGAGATGCGAGTCAATGTACATGTACAGACTGCAATCAGATTCTTGGGTTTATTGGATAAATTAAAATCATTTTCTAAAGCCACCTTCCGCGTTTCTAAGGGTCTAAATATTTCAATATCGAAATACGGAAAGACCAACTCATAAGAATTTAATTTATGCTTTGATGGTGAATAAGAAGAAGCAACATGTGTGATTCATTTATTGTTTATTTAGTCTTTGTGTCAACCAGCAAATTACTCTGGTCCCAGAGGTTTTGCTCCACTTTATTCACAAAAAGAAAATTAAGTCACACCAAAATCTTGCCTGCATAAAAGCGTTTGCACTCTTCAGAAATATGTTACAAGTCACTTGTATGTAAGTCACGTCTTATTTGTAAACCTGTCTTCATTTGCATAAGACAGCATTCTGGAGGCATTGTAGCCTCATGGTTGTTGTGCTCGACTCTGGATCAATTGGTCCGTGTTCGAGCCCTGGCCAGGGTCATCGTGTTGTGTTCTTGGGCAAGATACCCTCTCCACCTGGGTGTACAAATGGGTACCATCAAATTTAATGCTGGTGGGTAACGAGACTACGATGGACTACAGTGTAGCATCTCATCCAGGGGGCAGTAGAAATATTCCTTGCCACTTCATGGTACAGAAACCAGGATAAGCTCCAGCCTGCTACATACAGGCTACTTACATGTAGCTTGTATGCAGACTATGACAGGGCTTGGAAATTAGCCTACTGCAGCATTAAGCCGTCCTATTTCTTATATTGGCTTTTATTTCTCAGCTTGTGAGTGACACTCTTGTTGTGGAACTCATTGACGACAATCTCAACAAACCTGAATGTGCAAATGGTTTCCTTCTTGATGGATTTCCGAGAACAGTGGTTCAAGCAGAAAAGGTATGTATAAAGACACTGGATGTGCATATTGTACCAGGGTTGGTGGATGTGCACAGGAGTTTCATTAACATTTTCAGCAGGGTGGCAACTGGTTTTAACAGGTGTGCAAAAGTATTTGAATTGAACTTCTTTATAACAAAAACCCTTCTGCTAGATGGTCAAACCAGGCAGGCAAAACCATCCATCCGGTCAATTTGCACAGTGCCCAGCCCTTAATGAAACCCTTGTGTGCCTGTAAATGCATGCACTTCTGTTAATCTATAACACTATACCTTTCAACTGTCATCTACAATCTTGTGGCTGGGTGGCTAGATATTGGCCAAGATCTTTTATAGCATGTTTGTAGACCAAGCAAGCTTGGTCAGTTAGAGACTTACACTGTATCATGTGACATACACGGCAGGGTGGTCTTGCGGGATACTGTAGAGTGGGAAATCTCAACTGGGTGGGACTGCCCCATCTCGTGTGCTTGGGTATATTAATTCTGGCCAATTACATGTAAAGCACATGATTTGGTCCATCTTGCACTTTTGTGCAGTGGCAAAGATTTCTATACTGACTGTTGTCAGCATCAGCTTTGGATTTGGTTTATAAGACTTGCACTTGTGGATATCACAAAACTTTATCCAATTCAGGGAAATCTCTTTCATGGACACCAAAGAGATGAGCAAACTTGACTGTCCATATCATAGAGGTTGCTGTGTTACAGAGTTAGATATTACATGTACATGTAATGAACTCTGGTTTTGCTGAAACTAAGTGAACTGTACATTGTAACAGGTTTTGTGCCGGTTCATGCAAAGGGCACAGTCCAAAGAACTTATTTGTGATGTGAGTAAGTTTGTGATTTCAGCTCGATGAACTGATGGAAAAGAGGAAGACTGGATTGGATGCTGTGGTTGAATTTGCTATTGACGATTCACTACTGGTGCGGCGGATTACTGGAAGGTACATGTATACTGAACTTGTAGCTTGGCTGCGTGAACAACTCATGAATATTAAATGTTGAAACTGTCTGATATGTTTCTTTCTCTGTAGCATGGGTTCTCTGAGCAAAAGGGTCAATGAAATGCAAAGGTGTGAGGGTATGAAGGTGTCAGTAATGAATGGCAGTTCATGCGCCATTCACCGCTTTAGAAACAAGTATAGAAACTTGGGGCAAGTGTCATCTCACAGTGACTTGTGAGATTGTTACTGGGGTTGACAAAACAAAAGATTGCAAGCTATATTGTCCCCAATGACAATCCCACAAACAACTGTGAGATGAAACTCGCTCCAGATTTCTTTTCATATCCAAGGTGGCAAATGGACAAATCGATCTTCATGAAGCTGTGGGGTGGTGCATCATGGGTAAAGGGGGAAGGGGGGAGGCAGAGCCTGTTCCAGGCTCTCAGTCAATGGAGAGGATTAATGACTTGCTTCAAACCAGACCCCGCTTGCAGCCCGCCCGCTTTTTCAATCCTTCCCATTGACCATGAGCCTGGAACTGGCTGGGGGAGCTGGGGAGGCTTCAATTTTCTGCCTCTAGATTACACGACTGGTAAACAGATCCATCAGCCACGCTGCATTCACAAAGTACATGTATATTATCATCACTTTCAGGTTGCTTCACAAGCCTAGTGGAAGAACTTATCACACTGAATTTAACCCACCCAAGGAGTCAATGAAGGATGATGTGAGTTTAGCTTTTATTAGTAATTGGTATCAATTGTTAAATGATCAAATAATACTGGGAAACTTATTTGAATGGAGGCTGATGCTATACATGTGGCACTTACACACATCTACTGGGTCCAATTCTTAGATAATATTGGACTAACAACAAAGGACCCTGATTGCTTGATTTTGTTTTTGGTCTTCTGAACTATCTGAGTTGTGTAATACACTGCTCAGATTTGATAGAACTGTACAGCAATTCTGCATCTTTTTTCCATTTTTTTTCTTTTTCTATCAATACTAAGGTACTGCCTTATGTTATGCACATTACATGTAGTTTGTTAGAAGCAATGGAAGTTAATACACAGAGATTTGGACCCCACAATCCCAACAACTAAAATACAAATTAAACATTTTGGTATAGTCAATGCCTGGCAAATTTAACAAAAGCCATTATGGGTTGAAATGAACTAAAGTGTGCCTTCGTCCCCAGGTTACTGGTGAGCCGCTGGTTCGTCGGTCAGATGATAACGAGGTTACCCTGAAGAAACGCTTACAAGCTTATCATCAGCAAACTTCACCGCTGGTCGACTATTATAAGAAGCGCGGGCTCCATTCTCGCATCGATGCTGCAGAAACCCCGGATGTTGTTTTCAATAGTGTTTTGAGGGAGTTTGAAAAAGCGAAAGCTCGCGCCAGGAAATTTTTTTAATGAAGAATTATCTCCGGATGACATTATGAATTAGGTTGTAATTGCCCTCCTTTGATGTCCATTCGAGAATTTTTTTGACATACATAATGTGTGATAGGCCTTCCCACAAAATAAAGTGACGTAGAAATGCGTAAATATCTTTCCGGATTTCTAAATATCACAGAATATTTTTCTCCAAACATCTCAAAAAACCCTTTTTAAATATCTTGTTTTTGTTAACGTTTTAAAATTAACCGATTTTAGACCAAAATTTTCCAATTTTCCAAAAATTTTGTACCTGTAGTAGAAGGATATGAGGAAGAAGATCCAGGCGCTGCGATGTCACCGGCATCGCTCATCTTGGAAAATTGCTGCTTTAGTGCTTTTAGTGATGAAATACATGCATATTTTTCAAATCCACGCGAAACCACTTGTTTCTGTTACAGAAATACCTATTGTTTCGAGAAAATAACGAAGAATACACAGGCCCAGCCAAAAAAGCTATGAATATTTCTAAATATCCCAAAAATATTTTTAAATATCTCAATGCTCCCTAAATATCTCGGAGATTTCTAAATATCCCCAAAATATCCGGATAGTTGTGGAAAGTCTTAAATTGTGTGAAATGTGCGTCAGCGGGGTGATAAAAATGCTCTGGTGTTCTGTCTAATCAAAATAAACAAACCAATTTGAAACCAGCTTGACAAACCAGTTTGTCACATTTCCCGCGCGCCACACCGATTCTCTATATCGTACCCAGATCTCTCTCTGTTTGACCGTAAAAGTTCTGGGCTCGAGAAAAAAGTTCGGTTTGAGCGAGTTTTCCCTACTTCAGAATCTTCTCTAGCATAAGATTACTTCCAAGCTTGGGCCAGACACGAGAGCGACAGACTTGCAGGTTGTTGAAGGTGATATGTTCCCAGCAAAATGGGATCGCATTGGACCCTGTAAATCATTGGGCAGGGCTGTGCCGTTCAGTTTTCTGTCCCCCAGGCTCCTCCAGGCTTCGCCGCTCGTTTCTTCGTGCGCGCCAAGCTGTATCAAGCTAATAAAAATGTTAGCCCTTAGAAATGAATGATGACAGTTTCTGGAACATATACAACCTCGTTTCCATGATACCTCTTCCTTTGACCGTACGAACGAGGTTGATGTATTGCCAGTTATCGATTAGTTATGATGATATTTTTGACACGGGAAGAAAAGAACCAGGTCTAGGCAAATTCCCAGCTATCATGACCCATTACGCTTGGTGAAGAAAAACATATTACTGAATATGGCATATATGAGCATAATTTTATTGCTGGAAACAGTGGTTAATCCCATGTTGAGAATTCAGCCTAAGCTTGCCCGCCTGAGTAACCAATCGCAACGAAGACCTGGTTGTGGAGCTTGCTATACAATAATATTTTTTAGAATTTTTACTGTTTTATTTTGTTGTTTTATTTTATTCTATTTTTTTTGGTCGTGACGTGCATATACCGGCGTAATTAGAAAAGAAAAACGGTTTCACGAACGTGCTTGTAAAATTATCCCTCAAAGATAGGAGAATTTGTGTAATGTGTTAGTTGCACTCAGTGCTTCAACATTTAAGCCGAGACGAATCTGCCTTTGCAGTCGACCGCTGGATTTAACCAAAAAGGCCGCAATTCGATGTGTACAAGTGTATTTTTCTGAATCTGGAGAGAAACTCGTTATCTCGTTTGAACGTGTAAACTAACATGGCCTTTCACCTTGAGGCAGTGTTTTGTGGGGGAAATGCAGAAAGCACAATTTTAGACTTTCGTTGATAGTTTCTACAGAGCGTTTTCACTCACGTGGCCAGCACACGTGCAAATTTATTGGAACAAAAGGATGTGTTTGTTACGATGGCCCAGAAGGCTCACAGTTCAGTTGTGATTTTTCACAGTTCAGTTGTGATTTTTGAAACAGTTCAGTTGTGATTTTTCACAGTTCAGTTGTGATTTTTGAAACAGTTCAGTTGTGATTTTTCACAGTTCAGTTGTGATTTTTGAAACAGTTCAGTTGTGATTTTTCACAGTTCAGTTGTGATTTTTCACAGTTCAGTTGTGATTTTTGAAACAGTTCAGTTGTGATTTTTCACAGTTCAGTTGTGATTTTGAAACAGTTCAGTTGTGATTTTTCACAGTTCAGTTGTGATTTTTCGGTTGGACGAAAAAGACTGGAACTTAACATACGGGAACTGAGACAGGCGAGTGTTTTTCTCCCGCCATTTTGGAAGGCGGCAAAGTTGTCCTCTAGTTTGTGTTTTGCAGTGCTTGGCGTTTTAAAACGATGGATGCTATAATAAGGCAGACTGTCCGAGAGGAAATAAGACGTCAGGGTGAATCTGCCTCTACGAGTTCTAAAGCAGCGACCAGTGAACCAAACCAACGAACAGTAAGCCGACTGTCTGGATTGCTCGACCGCATCAGAGGTCAGTCAAGAGGGAAGAAAAGAAAGACCGATAAAGAACATCGAATCCAAGTTCGCTGGATTCATTACGACAAGAAGTCAGAAGTTTTTGTTCCAGTTCGTCAGAAGAACGGTGGCGGAAACCGGTTCGTTGCTTATACTGCGTCGGAACCTCCCACAGTTGAAGAACTTAAGCAAAAAGCCACTACTTTGTTTTTCCCTGACGGGAAAAGTGCTTTCGCTGGCTCTGTTGACGACATGCTCCTAGATATCTGCGACACAACCCAAACGGCCATTATTCGATTTCCTGGTGAAGGAACTATTGAAAGTTATTTAAAGGAAAATGGTCTCTATCCGTCGACAACTTACCTCTATCTAAGATCACAGCACCAAGACACATTCTTTCCACAACTTGAAGCAGAGGAGGAAAATTTTGAACGGTCAGTCAACCTGAATACTTCGCAGGTAGCATCAGGTGCTGGTAAGCGCGTTGTTTGTTCAGTATGTAGCTGTACGTATTTGGAAGGTGAAGAATGCATTCGATGTGAGCAGAACAGAGAATATGAGTTTTCTAGGATCGCTGATGGGGGGAATTCATGTACTACAGAAACCCCAGAAACACCAGAAAACCCAGTTTTACTAACTATGGATGAAATAAGATCTAGGCGGGTAGCACTTCTTTCAAATGGTGTGGCTGAAATCGAGGCAGAAGGATCGCATAGCAATGTGGCTGATGAAACCAGTTACCCAAGGCTTACAAATGAAGAGAATTGTAGTCGTGATGAAGGCTCTGTAGAGCAGGATTCTCCATGTCCCTCTTCATCAAGAGATCTTCCAGAGAGAGTTCTCACAGTTCACAGATCATGCATAAGAACTGAATTGATTGAACATTTTAAAGACCCAAATGTAATGAACTGTAATATTGATTTTAAAGTGATTAATGAAAAGGGAGAGTTTGAACAAGGTGTGGGTGTTGGGGTAATTTGTGAAGTGTACACTTTATTCTGGAGTGAATTTTCCATCTCCATGACCATAGGAGAGAGAGAAAGGGTTCCCTTTGTTAGACATGACCACTTTGTTGAGGAGTGGGAGGCTGTGGGGAGAATTTTAGTTAAAGGGTTTGTGTCTGTCTCCTATTTTCCCACCTTTTTGTCAAAAGCTTTTTTATGCTACTGCCTCTTTGGCAACCAAGTTCCAGATTCCATGTTTGTTGATTCATTTACAAAATACCTATCCCCAGTAGAGGAAGAGTTCATTGTAGATATTATGAGGAAGAATCAGCTTCCAGATGATGAAGATGAATTTACTGATTTTCTTGAAAGGTTCAAGTGTAGAAGGGTGGTTACCATTGAAAACCTTAGCCAAGTCATTCTTGAAATTTCCAAGCAGGAACTAGTTCAGAAACCACATCTCATGATTTCATCTTTGCAACCTTTTGTACAGCATTTGAAGCAGTATCCCCAGTTCCAAACTATTTCAGCAGTTGAGGGCTTCTATGATAGTCTTAAACCTACAACGAAAAAGGTGCTATCTTGTCTCACCTCAAATCCACAAAGTGAAGGAGAGAGAGATGCATTTAAATTTTTGCAGCGATTTGTAAGAGGTCTGGAGATGCCAAAACTCCTACAATTTTTGCGATTTACAACAGCTATGGATATTATGATTGACAAGAAGATAGAAGTTACTTTCATTAAGTGCGAGGGCTTGAGTGTAAGACCCATTGCCCACACCTGTGGACCCCTTTTGGAAATTCCATCCACATATGCTAACTTTGTGGAATTAAGGGAAGACTTCATGAACATTCTTAATCGGGACAACTGGGAAATGGATATTATATGAAAGAAACTCTACTGGCCTAGGTTTTTGATCGATGTTTTTCTGTCACAAACTAACTGTCGAAGGGTTGAATCATGCCCTGTAAATAACAGGCTATTTAATTGGAATGCACAAAATTGGTGTCTGAAATGACCTAAAATCTCCATTATTTTTGTGTGTTCTCAACTATGTACTGTTGTAGTTTTAACTAAGGCAGCCTCAGAACCAGAGGTCTGTGTCAGCCGTGTTTTCAAGCTGGGCAGAATGTTGTGTTAGTCTGTTGTATTTTAGGTATGAAGTTCTGATTTCAGGGTAGACCATAAGAGGTCTTGGGAGGAGGTGACTGTGCAAGAAAAATTTTAAAATGCTGAGATTTCAGGCTAGGGAAAGTAGCATGCACTCAACATTTTGTTAAGATCCCAGACAATTTGTTTAATTAATTGTCAAAGTTTACTTTAAGTTGTTGACATAATAAGTGTTTGAGTTCTAGCGTTTGTCAATTCCAGTTCACACACCAACCCAGTTATGTACGTATTTAGCGTTTCTGGTTCTTAACATTTAGAGTGGCTTACATGTAGACAAAAACACACTTGTCATTTGCTAAATAAATGGTTATTATTATATAGAATTTGTGTCCTCATTTCCCCCCAGTGCTTATTACAGGTTGGCTGCTTAAAGACCAGGCAAACTGCTAGAAGATTATTTTACTAGTATTGGTTTTCTTCTTGTTTTTGTGAAAACCACGACACTAAACACATCTAGGTCTCAGTTTAAAAAAGTGTATCAAATACCATCCCTGCAGCGTAAGATGGAAGACAATTTTTGATGTTGCCTTGTCTTCCCTTCTGAGATATCCCATTAAAGACTCTACATTGTCAGTGAGAGGGTGGGGTAATGAAAATCAATGTTCATACATACAGGTGCAATTTGAAATATGGCAATAGCTCGTGCTTTTGGTTACAAAACTGTGGAAGAACACGTTCGAAGGATATGCTTTGAGAAAAATTATGTTAACTTTTCCACCTCTTTGAGGAGTCTCATATAGAGATCAAGAGCAGAGCTAACATCGTGTGGCTCTGGAAAGTCATGTTCATTCATAATAGTCAGAGCAAATTCCTTGAAATCCTCACTGTAGTCAGGCGGGCACATTGTGGAGTGATCATAGAACTCCTGAAGGTCATCTTCGTCTACATCCGTTGTATAGTCATCTGTATTGTAAAGGTGAGGTAGAAAAAACATGCAATCAGGTCGTCCCCGAGGACCACTGCTGTTTCCAAATTTGCTTGACGATATTCTGTGTTGATTCCACAATTCCGCAACTTGATGTAGCTCATTTCTTAGAATAGACATGAAGCAAAATCGAATGCAGTCAACATGAACTGGATCTGAGTCAATAAATAGACCCAAGTCACGCAGATCTTTAAAAAAATTAATCCACCAACCAGGACCATCCTTAGCTAGATGTGACCAATAGGCTTCAATCCTCTGATTTGCTGTGGACCTGCCAGTGAGAAAACACCCAAGACCTGCATCCTCGTCACTGTGGCTCGACCTCAGAAATGTATGTACTGCAGCAACCATGCTGTTCTCAGTTCCGTCGTCTGATCTCACTTTTCTCGGTAAACCACCGATTTGTTTTACAGCATCAAGGTAAAATTTAGTGATAACTTCAGGGTTGTTATTTGTGGGACCAACCTCGAGCCAAATTAGCCTCCTTGAAAATCCATCGATGGCTCCATGCACACAGAATCCATAAGGTTTCAGTTTGTCATAGCCATCGATGTGCCAGACAAAGTTGGGCCCTTTTGCATGGTATATTCTTCGGCGAAGTCTCTTCCTTTTTCTGCTCTCGACTCCCTCTGGATCCAGCTCTCTTAAAAGTTTCATGACTGTTATTCTCTTTACCATATATCCTTTCCTTCTCAGTCTGGCCCATATCCTGCGGTAGCCTACGAAGCAGCCACTGCCACCGAGCTCTCTCTCTATGATCCCCTTTAGCTCATCAAGAGGCATATTCGCGGGACGTCTTGACAAGCCTAAGGTTCGAAGTCGTCTTTTCAGCGTTGATATACTTATCGTTATTCCGTGAAGTTTTAAAAATTCCAGCATTTCCAAGTTGCTGTATCCCTGTTTAAAATAGCTCGATATCAATTCCAACTGGTCATCCTCTAAAACACCATTCACATTCATACATGGTGAATAAACTGGTAGCGGCATTTTATAACTTCTTCTAGAGCACCGTTAAATATAACCACGTCTCAAAGATGGCTGTTATGCTAAGTTCGAAAACTCCCGCCTTTTCTAGACGTAGAAGCCCGGATATGATGAATGAAGTGCCAAGGGCGGAGCTTTTGTTCCAAAAGGTCAGAATTGAACTGTACGGAGAATCACAACTGAACGTTTTTCAAAAATCACAACTGAACTGTTTCAAAAAATCACAACTGAACTGTGAAAAATCACAACTGAACTGTTTCAAAAATCACAACTGAACTGTGAAAAATCACAACTGAACTGTTTCAAAAATCACAACTGAACTGTGAAAATTCACAACTGAACTGTGAAAATTCACAACTGAACTGTGAAAAATCACAACTGAACTGTGAAAATTCACAACTGAACTGTGAACCTTCTGGGCCATCGTAGTTTGTATAAGAAAATGAGTTCAACTCCCACATGCACAGGACACCAACACCACGGGACACCAACATGGGACAACAACATGGCCGCGTTTTATTGATTTGGAACACCAATATGGTTGTCGTAACGTCATGTGACATCGCTCTATTGACCAAAAGAAGCCTTCAATATGTGTTTCCTTGAGGGCGATATAATGGCTCGGATGTCGCTGTCTGAGCTGAGAGCTTGTGGCATAACTAAGGGCGTTTTCGGAGGGAGGAGAGGGTGGTGCGGTTAATGTTCTCTTGACCCCAAATTGTCGCGTTGATAAATTCTATTGTGACATAGAGGAAAAATATGTTTATGAGAAAATCAAGTATCGTCGATAACTGATAAGACTGCCTTGAAAAATATTTGTTTGATGCGCAGGCACTTGTGGACGGTTTCGCATTTCCATTGCGCCACATGCCCCAACGCCCTACAGTTCCTACAAAGATAAAGGAAGCGGCTTTTACACAGAATTGCAGACGTGACGTCACGTGTAGTTTTATTTATACTTTATTTTATTATTATTTTTTTTTTCGGGAAATCGTTTATGTTATTACAAAGTCCACCCTTCCCCGATGTGCTTTCGACTCAGTATCGATCTGTCTTCATCTCCAAAATAGCTTTTTTTCGCATCATCCTTTTATTTGGTTATTTGACTTTATTTGGTAATTCATGGCATGCTAGTGTTTCTTGTGATCTTTTGTTTTTGTCTCAACAAGTTGAAGCCCGTCGCATTTCTTGTGTCAGAATTTTCTGTTGGCCAGGCCAAATGTGGACTAAATGTATGTGTTTCCGTTGTATAAATTCTACCGCCACATAATTATCTTGTCTTATTTTATCTATCTCTTATCTTTGATTACTGTTACCTTATCTTATCCAAAAATTTCGACTTATGTTTCATTCATTCGAAGCGAAACATTAAACCGAAACGGAAAACCTCCGACAAAACGATGGTTTTAAGTATTAGAATTTTAACAAAAACAGGAAAACTCTACGTTTGTACGAATTTCCTGAATTTATTTCTGTATGTACGATTTTTTCCGTTAGTTATTAAAAAAGTTCATGTTGCGTGACCTTGAGGCATGCCGTCACGCAGAATAAATTTCACGGTGAGTTTCCTCAAGGAAGGCACGCTTTCAGACATAGATCACGTCCGCGGTCAAGATTGACGATTTTTGTCGAGCCTTCGTGCGTTTCTGCACGAGATAGCGTGTGTTAGCTCTAAGAACAACAGGCGGAGGTTCTAAACCCCCTTTCTAAGCGCTGGCGAGCTGACTAACCATATCATCTTTCATAGCAATTGACAAAGTCATCTAATGGTTTCAACTGCAGTGAGCGCATCAAGGGGTTAAAAGTAACAGTGACGTTACGCAATATTTATAGAAAATTATTTGAACAGATGTACAAAATTATTTGCGATTTTATTTGTATTGTAAATATGCTTTTGCAAATATGGTCCTATTCGTATGTCTTCTCGTCCACCAAATAAGATCTGTGCAAACCAATAATAGAAGCGAAGCGGAGCTCTTACGAAACGTGTCACATGAACCGGATGTGTGACCTTTATAGCTCTCGTACTAACGACTCTTGATCATGATCTTTTGTTTATGACGTAACGAGACTGAAATTACCATTTATAGGTGCTATTAGTCTCATCGACTCACTTTGTTTGTAACAAAACCACGGTCAAGAGACAATCGAAGGTGCAGCACCGTTTAACATCCTTCCTAATATAAGTCAGTACATGAAATAATCTTTTTGAGAGAGCAGTCGGTGAAGTTGTTTGAAGGTCATTTCAGATATTGGGCTTGAAGTTACGTCTCAAAACAATTGCTGATCATTCAGCCATGGCCATTTTAACGACTCGCGAAGCAACGATGAAAGAGGGATATCTTTTCAAGCAGAGTAGAAATGTCTGGAAGTTGTGGAAAGCCCGATTTTTCATCCTCAAAACCACCGGGCTATTCTACTACAAGAAAAAAAGCCATTGCAGTGGCTTGGCGCTCGGAGTGATACCGTTTAAGGACATTTCGATGCAAGTCGACGAAGTTGGTGACAAGCGAAGAAAGTTCTGCTTGAAAATCCACGCAGATGGCAAGACATTTTCTTTGTGCTGCTTCTCGGAGGAAGAGAGAAACTCCTGGATGATTGCAATCTTAACAGCTGTTACCTCATACGTTATCAACCAACACGAAGGAGCGAAAATCGACGAGGCCAGTTACATGACGAGGGGTAGGAGTTTGACCCGATCCAAGTCGTTTGATGCAATAACCGGTGCCAAACTGCCAAACCCACCGAGGCAAAAAGCTTCAACGTTGAGCACCAGCGCAACAGATTTGGATCGCATAGTTTTGCGAGATTTCAAGTCGACTCCGCTACCGAAAAGGAAGCAGAAAGCATTTTCTCACTGGGACTTTAAATGGAGAAGTAGTTATATCAGTTTTGATGTAATATAGTGAAAACCTTTAATATGTATCTCTGAAGCTTATTAACGAATCTTCCAACTGCGCTTATATAAACTGATTTAGCTGAAGTACTTTCTTTCATCGATGTGATAAAACTCATGATCTAGATTTTTTTTTTTTTTATCGAAAATAGTTCGAACCAGACGAATCGAACAGGGACGCTTTGAATTGCATTGTAAACTATGCCACTGATCTGTCAACACATATTTGAATTATTTAAGAACGGGAAGTTGTAATATTTGTGTAGGCTATTCAAAGAAGTTAATTGGAAAGAAACCATTGACAGGTGTTTAGCATATTTAGTTAATTACGAAATGTGTAAAATAATGCAATGATATTGTGTATGTATTTATATTTTTGTAAATAATCAGATTGATCATGTTAATATAATAATTGACAGATTGAAAAAGAAAAAGAAATGTTAACTTTGCCAGATCCCTTGACATCACGATGATTTTCTGAGTATAATTATACCTTGCGCTTTTAGAGGCCAGATTACTTGACCCTTTCATTGTATTAAGAATTTGGTGACGCAACAGCTAAATATCCCCTGAGGATAGGGAACATACTTGATCGTTTTTATTATTCTCATCACCTCTCAGCTTACGAATCATAGGATGCTGCTAGGAGACAATAACTTTCTATCGTGAACTTAAGAATTAAGAGATTAGAGGCGGTCAAAGGAAAGCCGATTAAAGAACATCCTTCGGCATTTCAGTTCTTCATTTTCTGTGGTTTAATACTGACTGGATTTTTTCCGTTTACCACACACATGCAAGGCAGAAAGGAAAGATAGGATTCGTCTTGCTCTTCAACTTCAAAAACTCAGCAGACCGCAATTTGACAGCCCTTGTAAAATACGGTTTCAATCAAGGAATTAACCGCCCACCGGCGGTACCGTACTTTCATTGATTGTATGTTTTACTTTACGATTAAGAATTTGTTACGGCGGTTTAGAAACACAGGATATGATGAAATAGCAATCAATATTTTTGTTTTTCTCTTTCCCTTTCTAGCGATATTTGAAATGCTGCAGTTTTTGCGCTCCGGAGGAAGGCCTTGGGAAATTGCATTTATTTTGGATTACATGTTAAAAGTGGTCGACTCTTTTTAATAACGTTTTTTTTTTTTTTTTTTTTTTTTCCCGCTTCTCATCTATAAGGGGGGGGGGAACCATTTGACTTTTGGGGGAGCGGGATGGGTGATTTTTGAAAAGACGAAATGTATCTTGCACCCCCCCCCCCACCCCCTCCCCTGCAAATACAAATATATGCTGATCTATACGGTTCAGGTGCTGATCACCGCTGGAGCCAATATAGTGCTCTACAATGAAGGAGCTGTTGTAACGAAGATCTGAGTAGTCTCTCAAAGTAATTCGTTATAATGATCTATGTATTGCATGTTTTCAGTGTCACGCCATTCAAAATAGATCAAAATAAAAATCAAAACCGTTCAAAAGATCAAGTCCAGAATCTGGGAAATGAAAGAAGGTAAATATGCAAAGACTTTCGCCAAGATTCTGGTCACAGTGATTTTTCTTACGCAAGATACGCGGAGAAATTTTTTACCCAAATTTATAGAGATTTGTATGGAGACGCCATGCTGGTGCCCATCCGTATGGGCACCAACATGGCGGCCGGAAACCAACAGAAACATCCGTCACTGAGTTTTGCTACAAAGGCGTGAATTTATCCTTCGAGAGACTCTAAAACATTAAAATAATACCTTTTCTAAGACATGAACTGATCAGATAGCTAAATTCCCCGAAATAAGTCACTTTTTCTGAACCATCATGACAGCTCTCTAGGCCGTCATGTATTATGCCGCGTCACGCAAAAGCTTAGAAATTTCAAGCGTAGTGTATCACAAAACCAAGAACCCATTCGGAGCGAAAATTTGTATGAATATTAGTTTTCAGCAGCCCTTATACATCATTATAGTAAAATCTCAGGACGATCAATAGTTTTGTCGTTTGAATTTTAGTAACGTCATGTGAAAACCAGCTACATTGCACTACCACTGCATGCGAAACCGAAAAACTAAAATCATGTTACACGAAAAAAAAAAAAAAAACTATCATGCATGCAACACACGTCCCGAGAAAAAAAATTCCTGGTGCATAAGAGGGTTAACAAATGTTCAGGCCTATACCAAATCACTCCTACCCTCCTAAAGAATCAAATTGTCCACCCCTAAGATCGCTTATGTACCAGCATTTTTTTTTTCTTTTCATGGTCTAGCTTATACTTCTTCGTATACCGTAAAATCTCACGTTAAAGCCCTGGGCTTATAAAACTTCATAAGGTGTTTTGAGTGGGCTTATTACATTAACGGAGGGGGTACGGGGCTTATATCTATATCCGGGGCGGGGCATATAAACGGAATAAAAAAAATGTTTCGAATTGACGAGATAAAACTTTTCTGAGAAACGAATTAAAGCTAACATACCATTTCATTTAGAGCTATTACTCTGTTACCCTATTATTACCCTATTAGCCTATAACTTTCGATTAAAAATTTTGATGTTTGTAAAGAAACGCTAAAGGAACGCTGTTATACATTACATGGGCTTTTATCCGGGGGGGGGGCTTATATCCGGAATAGTATCTTTGTTAGCAAAATAGACGGGCTTATATCCGGGGGGGCGTATAACCGGGAGGCTATAACGTTATATAACGTGGGATTTTGCGGTATACCAAGAGACCGTGATCATGGTCTCTTGTACATACTTAGATGCACAAGATTAGCACGCAATGTTGCACATGGAACTGGCTAGCTCAAAAGACCACCACAAACCACATAATATCAAGCCAAGGTTTAATAATTATTCGATCTAAAAGAAATACATTTATAATTCGCAATCAGAACCAACACAAATAAATCTTTATCTCGAAGCTAAATTCAGAAAACTTGAATTTCAACTTCGGCTTCTGTGGCGGGTAGTTACAACAGTCGCACTTTACAGGTTAGCACTGAGTCTTTAACAGATTCTCCAGGTGAGCAGGTTGAACAAACAGATTCTCCAAGTAAGCGGGTTTAACAGACAGACTAAAATAACTTCTTTCTCACTTCGATTCTACTGAAAAACTGGTTTGAAACACAATAACCTGACGCCTTTAAATCAGTGTATAATTTATGTCAATCACGATTCTTGTCAGCAAATAAATCTGTCAATTAAGAGGCAACGCCTATTTGGTCAACGAAACAACTCATCCATGGCATCTTATCTTATTTTCTTTTTCTTTCTTTCTTTTCTTTTTTCTTTTTTTTTTTCTTTATCAAGTTCAGTGCCAACGATACACTATATTTTTTGACGTTTTCTTTCAGAAAGGGTCAGTTTTAGTAAAGAGGATGAAACATTGCCAGCATTCTTTCTTTCTTTCTTTTAACATCTGAAGGTTAAGGAAACTATCAGGAGTTTGGCACTATTATGCCTTTGTTGGTATTGCTCGATGTCAGGAAAACCCATGTTAAATTGTTTGCTACACCGAGGATTCGAAACCTTTAGTTTTCGGTCTGAACCGACATAACATCAACAATGAAATAAGTACACTTTCTAACCTAAGGACGAAATGTATGCACAAGCACTCACACAGCTGATAGAACAATGATAAATAGATATTATATAAGGCCAGACAATGTGCAGGGAAAACGCAACCTCGTTCTTAGGCCCATGGGAACCAGGTTGATGGATATTCTCTAGTTTAGTGACCCCTCAGGTCGGCGTTAGCTTACATCAGGTTTAAGTAGCATATAGGATGATGCTAGGATTATTTTCTCCTCCTCGGGATGGCATGTGAGTCCATCGCAAGGTTACCCCCCACCTTTTCCTCGGTATCAAATTTACACCTGGCCTTTGGTGGAGGGGGTGGGGAGGCACTTGATTAAGGTTACTCCAAACCTTCGCGGGGCTACTTTTTCCAAATTTTCTTTTTTCCAACCAAATTAAAGTTCATTATTCAAGGTAACATTTTCCAAGAAATGAAAATAAAATATTAAACCGCGCGCGAGTTATTGGGAAAAAGAGCTTTTTTTAATAAAAGTTAATAAACCGTCAAGTTGTCATAATCCCCAATAGGCATGGACTCCTCAGGCCCAGTTCAGACGTCGAACTTTTTATGAGCCGAACTTAATTCAAATTTGGACCGACCCAAATTATCAAAAGTACTCCTGTTGATTCAGACGTCGAACTTAATTCACCGAACTTAATTTAGTTCGAACCAAAACACATCGAAACATCAGCGGTTTTCAGACAAGGTGTATGCATTAGGTTCGGCTCATGAAAAGTTCGACGTCTGAATTAAAGCCGTTCGAAAGCCGAAATTCCCGGCTGAGCTAGGCGGGAAGAACGGCTGAGCCGTTCCAAATTCAAATAGCCGTTTTTAACTGATTCAGACGCCGAACTTTTCATGTACTTAATTCAACGTATTAGGTTCGGCTCATGAAAAGTTCGGCGTCTGAACTGGGCCTCAGCGACCTTTTAGCGGCAAACGGCTTAATCCAGGGATCCTATGTCAAATACTTTCAATTTGAGATTTCATGTCTGTCAAGAGTGCCTTTTTGTAATCACGCTTCGGCTATTAGACCATTTTCGATAATATTAAAATTCTAACTTGGCTCCGAGGATTGGGGGAATAAAACAAAAGAAATCAGAACGAGGTCGAGGGATGAATAATTAATTTCTTTTGTTTTATTCCCCCAAGCCTCGCAGCCTCGTTAGAATTTTAATATATCGGAAATGGCCTAATCCTTAGTTTCTTTTTGTTTTGTTTCACAGCGCTTTTCTCCGTTTTGCCATTTATTGTTGACCACCGGCCTAAAACGTATGCGCCTAAAACGTGACTGTAACACTATCGCTTTACCGGGGGTTCTGTTGTTTCATTGGCTGGCGGCATTTTGAGTTGACATATCCCTCTGAGGAGGCCTGACATGTTTATAAATCTTTAGAAGAGGAAACCT
This sequence comes from Orbicella franksi, assembly GCF_964199315.1. Classification (NCBI taxonomy): domain Eukaryota; kingdom Metazoa; phylum Cnidaria; class Anthozoa; order Scleractinia; family Merulinidae; genus Orbicella; species Orbicella franksi. Next base: position 26,866,380 of record NC_138152.1, on the reverse strand, counting down.
TGCACTCGTTTTTCGAGAGAATCCCTCCTCTTTGAATGCATTAATAGGGTATGTAGAATCGACGGTATTTGGTATTGCTTTGTATCGTTTTGTTGTGATTCTGTGTGTTTGAAGCATTTCTGCCCCGGTTTAGACTTGCCACAAGTCGACCTCATGAATTTCAGGGTAGAATATGAGGCCCTTTTAGGGGGGGGGGGGGGGGGTACCAATGTCCCCCGTCTGAAATTCGCCACTAGCCATGTCGGCATTTCGCAAGATTCCTATGTCGCCTGTCGGAATTTCATCCGCAGAGGAATTGTGTCGGAAAATTTGACTCCTTGCGTATGCTTTGCACTTGCTCGAACACTTTTCAGCAGTAGGAATTCTTATGCACAGCCACCATTTCTCCGGTCAGTGGGTTTAATGATTACTTTATGGTTACTTTTAAAGCATCACATTTCGACTCAAAATGAAGGAAAAGACATCTTAGCTACTTCACTGTTTTTCAAAATTTTGTAAGGGGTTGAGGGCATGATGGGGGGCATGTTGGGGGCATGCTTTCTAAGGGCTTGGGCATGTCTTCGAGCGCTGAAGTTGCTAACCTCCTAGGGGATGGGGGGACATGCTCCCCCCGGGAAATTTTGAAATTTAGACGCTTGGAATTGCTAGTTTCAGCCTTTTTCCAGTCAGTATTTGGACCTAAAGTACAATCGAACCTATGACTATTTTTACCATTTTTATGTTTAACAACCGTTCTTTAACTCAAAATCTCAACGGCCTCAATCAGATAATCTCTCCAATCTATAATCTTCCTTTGAATTTGGCGTAACCCTTCTGCTGAAGAAGAGAAGACCCTGGCAGCTTTCCCCTGTCTCTCTTTTCCTGTTGATAATACAGCTGCATATTCTTTTACTAGTGACCCAGTAATAAAAATGTGAAGCCGACTTTTGAAGATCTCTTTCCTTTTTCCTAAAGCGTGTTTTTAGGTGTTTTAGGGCACTGCTCACTCAGCTGAGAGTGAGAAAAAATACTCAGCAATGACGGACTCGATTTATTCGACGTGGACGTTTTAGCATATATAAGTAAGCCTGGGTTTCACGACCCGTCGACATCGCGCGTGAGAGAGGAAAACACATTTAAAACTCTGGAAATGCATCTTCACTTCGAATCAGACGTTTAAAACAATCACTGCATTCTCAGTTCCGAAATTCGTTGTCGGTCTATCTTGCCATTGGTGTCGCTTTCCCTATTTCGCTGGAGGAGTCTGTCGTTCGTCGCCAATTCATAGCTCTCATGTCACCGTTTCAAGGCCATGTCCCTTGTCGGAATTTACCCCTAACAGGGTCTCGAATATGTTAGGCCGCGAAGCGGCCGAGCGAGCGACGAAGTCGCGAGAGGTCTTCGTCCGGCAGGTACTGAATAAACAAGACGAAGGACTTTTCAGAAAGTCTAGTCCCGGTTATGCATCATTCCTTTTATGCAGCAAGATCAAGGTCTTGAGTGTGCGACTCGCTTCGAAGGCTCAAATATATAAATTTAAGCACAAAAACACTTTCCGCTCCTATTCTGCTTCGTCGTCTTTAAAGTGGACGAAAGTGACAACGTTTCTGCAAAATTAAATTGCATATACCTTGTCTTCTTTTTCGGAATTAGCAATTCAGCTCCACGAACTCAAACTCCGATTTGAAATTTCCGCCATTATGCATCTATCAATGTTAAGCCCGAGCGGGGGGGAATGGGGACCCCGGGCATACGTGGGGCATTTGACCTCTATTGCCTTCCCCTCCCGCGGGAATTTGACGAAGAATCTGGGTCTCAGGGTGGGGACGTTTGCTTTTTTTGCGTGGAGGAATGGGACCAATAACATCGTCCCATGTGCTCGTCTGTGCGCCGGCCATCTTGGAATTGGAGTAGCGCGGCTAAAGCCCTGAAAGACGGCTGTTTTTAATAGAGGTAAGCACCTGCTTTTATATTTATACAAAAACACTACTTCTCACTACTCATTTTCAATATAAATTGATGGAACACCTCACTTTGTGGGGATTGTGTGTTTTATTGATAATATCGACTCGCTTTTCGTCAGAGAATCAAGCGTTGAATTCTATTAAATATTTTCTATCCATTGACCAGGAGAATGCCTCTCTTAAAGATCACGAGCGCCTGTAGAACAAAACGGGTGGGGATATTTGATCCGATCTGACCAAATTTTGGGGCCCCACGGTGGGGATTTTGACCAAAAATTCTTCTGAAAAGTCAAATGCCCCACATATGCCCGGGGTCCCCCCCCCCGCCCCTTCCCCCTTCGGGCTTAACATTAATAGGTGCATTACTGTGTAAAACAAAAGCGCGGTCGGCACTGGGTACCAGGGTATAAGAAGTATTCAACAGGGAGGGGATGGTACATGTACGAACCATCTGGCTTCATCTACCACCCTGTGAGGTATCTCTTTGATCCCATTTCTACACGTACCAACAAATTAGCATGTTGATCAGACTCTTCAACTGAAATGAAGATGTTGAATTGAATGAAAATATGAATTGAGATAATGAGATTTACCGTAATCGTGGTGTTGCGTGACTCTTGACGAAGCTCTCAACAAGTCACGCGAACCTGAGAGTGTCGGTCGACAGAGGAAACTGAAACCGCCATTTCTGTTCACTTTCGTATTCGTCCGTTGTATCGGTGTTCAGGACGACAGTATGGCCACTACAGATAATTCTTTCGCTGATCCGCCAGATTTCTCAGAGCCGTGGAAATTCAGCGACATCGTTCTTGTTGTAGAGGATCAGAGATTTTACGTTCATCGCAACATTCTGGCACTTTGGTCGCCCGTGTTCGAAAAGATGTTTACAGCAGCGTTTCAAGAAAAAAACAAAGATGAAATACCTCTACCTGATAAAAAGGCGAATGAAATCAGAGAACTGCTTCTGATGATTTATCCAAACGTGACCGGAAAGCCGTGGGTTAGAGTCACTCACGACAACTGTTACTTCTTGGCGAAGCTTGCCCAAGAATATCAAATTGACGCCATTGTGCAACAGTGCGAGGATTTCTTGGTCGATAAGACGGGAAAGGGGAAAGACATCTTGAATGAATTGATCTTTGCACAGACCTACAAGATGGAGAAGCTTGTGTTGAATAGTATTACAGAAGCCAGTCAACTTAGTATAAAGGAACTTAACTGCCATGAGATGTGTGATCAAATTGAGCCAAGCATTTACAAGAAGATTGTGGAGGGAATCGTCGGCCGACTAGAGGGGGAGCTGAAAAAACTACAGTCGATGCAAAAGGGGATAAAGGATATCAGAGAGAAGTGCCTGAAAGAGTTGCTTGAAATTGCCAAATGTTTGACAAAACATGCTTACGAAAAACATAAAAGGTACTTTGTTGGTGTCACTGACTTAGACAGGTATTTGTTTACTCTGGAACAAGACACACAAGAGCATAGGTGTTCTTCAGGCACAATGTGCCCAGGTTTAGGTGAGGTTTCAAAGCACCTTAAATCCGTAAAGCAAGCACTGGAGTCACTTTCTGGTAATTAGCGAGAAATAGAAAAGTCACGCAACGGGAAGTGGAAAGTAGCGTTGCGTGACTACCCAAGTAACGGCTGTGACCCAAGGTGGCCTGATTGTTAGTAAAAGCTAATGGTTGATAAAGCTATTCATTGAAAACTATAAATTTATAGTTAAATAAACATTTGTTGTTTTTGACTCAGTAACGTTCCGTTTGGTTTTGGTTTTTATTCTAAAATCCCCGTTAGCCTGTAGTTCTTTTTATTCTACTATCCCCGACCGTTAGCCCGTATAGTAGGCCGGTATTAAACTTCCCTAACAACTGCAAATGCTGTGATTTCATCTAGAGATCACCCAGTGGATATTTCGAGCAGGCTGGCAAGCGTTGAATCAGTGAAAATTTTAGTATCCCACCTTTTCCTCCTGGCAAGAGGAGGAAGAGTCATTGTCACAGTGATTTGGTTACCCCGAGTTTCGGGTACCCCGTACCCAAATCCCCAGTGTTTTGGGTACCCCCAGTGGGTATACCCAAACTGACTGAAAGCGTTAAATACCACAGACTGGGGCAAGTGAAATCATTTATAATTCTGCTCTAAAATCTTTTATCTTCTGACGAAGCTCTGTCTCAATAATTGAAAGCTTTCTTAATCTTGATATAAACGCATAACGTCTCTAAAAATAGTCGCAGTTTATAGCAGACTGTCTGATCCGAGTCCTCATTTTTTATCAGTTCCAACGGCATTCAAAAGCAGATTCACGCGCCAAAGGTCCTTGTATTAACTTGGGCTTGGGGCCTATCGATAACCCTTGAAATGCATGTTACTATAAACAAGAAAGGCACATTCTAAACCGTGGATAGTTCGGCGAGCGATTGAATTCAATCGATATGCGAGCGAACACTGACTGAGATACGGCCGTCACACAATATGGAGCTGGTCGTTCAAGCTATAACTGACCTCTGTAGCTGTGCGATTTTGCCTGTCTGAACTAAACTTTGTGTTAGACTTGCTTATGATATGTTTATTTGTCTCTCTTTCCTTGACCATCTCTGCCATTAGATTTTGCCAGCGAACAGTTCTTCTCTATGTTATTAAAGCAGATTTTTTTCTTTCGGAGAACGGCAATCTATAGAAAATGTACTGTAAAGTAGACAAGACTCAGTCCTTTGCATGGGTATCCCCTTCCAGAGTGTTTGTTTGTTATCGTTTCTTTAATTCAGGGTATCCAAATCGATCGAAGATAAAAAGGCAAAGCATATTTACAAAGAGGAAAGGCATCCAAATGAGGAAAGGACTAGAAATGTTAAAACGTATGGGATACCCAAATCACCAGTGATATGGGTATCCCCACCAGAGTGTTTGTTTAATACAAAACTTTTCCAACAGTAGAGAGAGCCTATGGACATTCATACAACGCCTCTTCCCATGGCCACTGAGTAGGAAGTAGCGTTGCGTGACTATCCAAGAAACGGTTTTTGATTCCGTGGGAGAAGCGGAGTGGGGGAGGGGGTACTCCCTTAAATGGTCTCTGCAGGTATGTGCAGCCCTAAAGGGTATTGTTTTTTAGCCATATTGGTCAGAAATAGGGTATCGATTTTGGCCATTTTGGTTTCTGCATCCTAGTCTTCAATTGGGTATGTTTTTTTAATTTATTTTTTATTTATTTTTTTATTTTTTTCAAGAAGCTACTTTTTTTCGTCATTATCGATAAGACCATCAACAGAAGCCCCTCAAAATGTCTTTAACGTCGGTCTGAGCTAGCTACCAAGTTAAAATACAAGTCTGAAACAGGATATTCATTAAAGGGTTAGGTCTTAAATAGGGTATCAAATATTTAGTCAGGTCACAAATAGAGAAGGTAAAATCACAGATTGTGGTCTCAAATTGGGCAAGGGTTTTTGGGAAGCAGGCGGCACACCTCAAGCCGATTTTTCTAGGATTGCTTACCCGATCACTTGGTGGCCTACTGGGTTGTAAAGGTAATGGGTGATAAAGCTATTGATTGATAAATATAATTTTAAGTATAGTTTTTGGCTCAGTAACGTTCCGTTTGATTTTTGCTGATATCGGTTTTTTTTTTTTTTTTTTTACTATTCCCGTTACCCCTTAAGCCAGTATTAAGCTTCCCTAACAACTGCAAATGCTGTGATTTCAGTTAGAGATCACCCAGTGGATATTTCGAGAAGACTGGTGAGCGTTGAATCAGTGAAAATTGTAGTGTCCAACCTTTCCTTTGTGGCGGGGGTGGAGAGTCGGAGTGTCATCTCGTCCCCAGATCCCTCGTTTCTTGTAAAGTTTCAAGTTTCGTTTATCACCAGACTTTATACTCCCACCAGTTGTGGGTTTCAGTATTGTGTCGCTTTTCCGTTTTTCTCAGTTGCTTACTTCAGCTCGATCTTCCCAGATGGAATCAAAAAGTGAAGTTGCATCGCCTAAATTCGGACAGCCGTGGAAACTCAGCGATCTTGTTCTTGTTGTGGAGGAAGAAAGATTCCACGTTCACCGAGCAGTCCTTGCATTGTGGTCGCCTGTGTTCGAAAAGATGTTTACATCAGAATTTCAAGAGCAGAGCAAGAAGGAAGTTCCACTTCCAGGTAAGAAAGCGAGCGAAATTGAGGAAATGCTTTTGCTGATATATCCCTCTCCGACAGAAAGCGAAACAACGGAGGAAAACTGTTATTTCCTGTTTAAGCTCGCTCACGAATATCAATTGGCAGCCATTGTTACGAGATGCGAAGATTTCATGGCCGAGAAGGTCAAAGACAGAGCGAAGGAAAGCGTCCTTGCTGATTTGGTATTTGCACAGACTTACAAGCTAGAAAAGCTGAAACTAGCGAGTATGAACCAAGCTCATTGCCTCAGTCTGGACGAGTTAAAACAGGACGAGATGTTCGATAAAATCCAGGAAAATAGCGTAAAAGAAATCTTGGAAGGGATTATAAAGAGACTGCAAACAGAGTTAACTGAATCCCGAAATCTGGCTAAAGAAAGGCAAGTAAAGGTTGAGATGATGGAAAGGACAATTCAGGGAGTGAAAAGGAATTGTTTAGGTGGTGTAAATAATCTCGCGGTCTACCTCGTTAGACATGCTTCTTCTAAACACCCCAGATCTAGATATTACTTTTCCGATGTTAATAGCAACATCATAGCTTTACAAATGGATGGTGACGGTCATTATTGCCAGTGCGACAAATGCAATGGAAAGTGGATTTGCATCGGTTTAAGCGACGTTGCCAGGTATCTTACTTCAATTAAAGATGAGATGGAACAGCTTCTTCTCTCCTGAAACGTAAGTAATGAATGCAAAATATGCTAAGTATGAGAAAAACATCGTGTGCAATGATCTTGAATATTTTGTATTACTGTTTCGGTTTTTGTTTTTGTTTTTATTTCTTTTTTGTGGATGTTGCACTACTGTTGCACTTTTCTAATTTGCTCTTTATCATTACTTAGGCGCCTTTTACGCAAGCTTCAGTAGAGCGCTAATAAAGATACGGGTTTACAAGAGGAATAATTAGTTAGAGGCTACTGTATGGACAAAATGTACTATATCTTTTTCAATCAGAGCGTTTTTCTTAATTAATGTTATGATGTAAATGTCACTTCTATTAAAAAAAATATATAATAATTTCTACCATAGTGAAAAATCACCTTGGATAAATCTTATGCAGGTTAAAAAGAAAACTTGTACTCTCCCCCGCAGTTTTCAGAAGGTCTAATTTACGGGCAGGTATTAACATCTCCGAGGGCTTGGACTGGGAACTCCCCTCCTGATTTTTTATTGGTACTTAATGCTGTATATTTTTTTTATAAAAAATTGATATAAAACGTCTCATCATTGATACTTCAGGTGCTTTCTTATAGAGTTCATTTTTTAAATATTTATTTGGACTGTAATTTACAAAAATATAAAAGTTAATAGATAAATTAGAAATACACACAGCAGCTGCCAGCTGGTCTCCCAAAATAACTATAGAGCTAAGCTGGCTGGGTGACCACCATTTGTTGATAGAAAATAAGAGAATCATATTCTTTTGCTGAAAATAAACACACAAGTCAGAAGATAGGCGACTTAGCTTATATGAATGTAATCATCTTAATTAATGTTAGAGAAGGCCCATGGAGACAGTTTAAGGCCATTTAGGCGAATTATGGTTTCTTGTGCTTTGCTTTTAAAGCTAGCTAAAGGTTAATACAGTACTTTGGCATTTTACGGCTAACAGTTAATTTGTTTTCCCTATAGTTAACAGAAATCTTAGAAATTAATTACTATCGTTTTAAAATATTAAAAAGTGATTTTGACGAGAATCAGTAATCACCAGGAGCAAGAGAATAAGAGTGGGTGTACAGGCTTTCTCAGTGGGGTCAGAATTTGGAGACCGGGAAACACACCCATCGAGAATTGCTTGGATTACCCCTCGGGTTTTACCGACACTCGCGCGTGACTTGTTGGGACCTTCCTGTCAAGAGTAACGCAACACCAGACTAATTACATGTTGTTACGCATACGCATAAAACATGCTGCTATAAAGTGGCGCCTTTAATTAGCAAGTTCAGCTCGGAAATCCAAGAACGATCGCATCTCCGAATTCTGTAGGCATCAAATGACCGTTGTCAAACAAAGGACCCGTTGTTCGCATCCTAATGTATTGTTATAGTCCTCTAATTTGATGCATTTTGCATTCCTGTGACGTTTTAAGATTTAATTATAAGCGGTTTCCGAGAATCAGCACAACTTCACATTCTATTATTCTGTCGCTTTTTCGCTTTTCTCTGTTGCCCACTGCAGCTCGGTCTTTCCAGATGGCATCAAAAAGTGAAGTCGCATCGCCTGATTTCTCACAGCCGTGGAAACTCAGCGATCTTGTTCTTGTTGTGGAAGAAGAAAGATTTCATGTTCATCGAGCAATACTTGCATTTTGGTCTCCCGTGTTTGAGAAGATGTTTACATCAGAATTTCAAGAGAAGGACAAGAATGAAGTTCCTCTTCCAGGCAAAAAAGCGAGCGAAATTGAAGAAATGCTTCGGCAGATTTATCCCTCAGTGACAGAAAGAGGAATAACACAGAAAAACTGTTACTTCCTGGTGAAGCTCGCTCACGAATATCAAATGGAAGCCATTGTTACGAGGTGCGAAGATTTCATGACCAACAAGGTCAAAGTAAAAGCGAAAGAAAGCGTCCTCGCAGATTTGATATTTGCACAGACTTACAAGCTAGAGAAGCTGAAACTTGCGAGTGTTACCCGAACCCATTGCCTCAGTCTGGAAGAGTTGAAAAAACACGAGATGTTCGATCAAATTCAGCCGGATAATCTTCAAGAAATCATGGAAGGGATTATAAAGAGATTGCAAAGAGAGTTAGATGGAGCCCGAACACAGGCCCAAGAAAGGCAACAAAAGATTGACCGGATGAGATCGTCTATCCAGTTAGTAAAAATAAATTGTTTAAATGAGGTAGGCAAGATCGCCAAAGACCTTGTAAGCCATGCTTCGTGGAAACAAAATTATTCTTACATTGGCTGTACTGACACCGCAAGCTATCTCGCTGCTTTACAGAGGGATACCCAAGCACACTTCTGCCAGAGTCAGGGTGTCCACAGAACCGTTTGCCAAGGTTTAAGTGGAGTTTCTGCTTATCTGAGTTTAATTAAACAACAACTGGAACAGTTTCTTCCATCGTGACATGATAATGGAATAGAATGCAAAATGCACGGTCTAACAGGTAACATTGTGCTCACTAATATTTGTTTGAATTGTTATATTTTGTTTTTCGATTGTAGAACTGGGTTTGAACTACCTTAGTAGAGTTCTTTTGTCACTAAAACGAAGATAATGAATCATGTTTATGTAATCGGTGACCTCACCTATTGTAATAAAAGAGTATTACTGAGGCCAAGTTGGAAATTAAAATTTTCAACCCCCTTATTTTTTTTGCGTGTAGGCGGCTTACCTGGGGTAATAAATAAAACAGCCATAAGAAGATTGCCTTAGTAACCACACTGAGTAATCATATCAGCAAACACTTCACTCTGAAGAAGTAAAAAAATTAATGGTAATATAGATCAGTTCTAATGTACGTGATCACGTAGTTAACCAATATTATTAAAAAAATGTCAGTAATGTAATGTAAGAATGTTGGTTTTTAGCTTTAAATAGTGTATTATTAAAAAACTGCTGTCAGTTCTGAATTTACATCAAAAGCATATTGTTTTTTTATTTTGTTGTTTTTGCGATTTCAATAAATATCTATTTTAATAAATTCAACGAGTCCGTTTCTCCGGTAATGCGAACCAGTTAAAATGGATTTTACCTGCTAGTACAGCCATTCCCCCACTTTGTAAAATGTGCTATAAATGTTTTTTTGAGGTTAATACACAAGGAAAAACATGTTCGCCAAACCATGTTTCCTGTAGGCCCGTTAATTTCCATGACGATTTCCCATTAGGATGACGATTAATAAAACCATTAGGAAGCGACAGTACCGTAATAAAAATACCAGGATGAGCCAACACTGAGCAAGATGTATGGGTTATTGACACGTGTGAGGTCGTCAAGATGGCTGGATATTGGCCAAGTTCTTCTTTTTGCGTGTTTATGGACCGAGACGGAGTCGAGGTCCATAAACTCGCAAAAAAAGAACGAGGCCAATATCCAGCCGTCTTGATCGAACAAACTTGGTCAACAAAGGATTTATTACATGGCTTTCGGGAAAATTTTTCTTGTGGGACACGACGGGTAGTCCCGAGCGGGCAAGATAGCTCCATCTTGCCCGCTCGGGTAGCCAATCACAGCGCAGGATTTGATTCATCGTGTCCCCTCACGGAGCTAGCCATATAATAATTGAAAACTATTTTTTTACTTCATGACCAGGACCAGTCAGTTCTTTGAACTCTTCACCAACTACACTATGTTGCATTGTTACATGTCTCTACTTTATTTCATGGCTCTTCATGGATGTTTTTTTGGTTTATAGGAAGTTTAATTTCCATCTCTTTGTTGAGCGATAAAGTTTTTATTAATCAGAAAACAAGATCTTGACGTAATCAAGGTAAGTTTCTAGGATGCACCCCACTTTCCCCCACTCCCCCACCTCTACTCTTTCCCTATGTCCAACAGTCGCTCAGTTATAAAGGTACGTTTGTTTGGGATCATCTGCGGATGAGGATTAATGATCCAAAATCACTCGGACCACGGATCATCAAAGGTTCTTATGAATCCTTGCTTCCTTTACTGTTCTATAATTCGAGTGATCTTGCATAATTGATTTTGATCAGGATTATTCCAAGGAAACACAGCCATAGTCCAAAATATCGCTAATGAAATATTTATCCATGTTGCTCCGTGCTCCCCCGTGCTTTTCACCACGTTGAAAACTCCATTTCTTCCTAGCTTGTGATCTACTGTCGGCCGACGCCATTTTAATTGGAGAACGTCCTATTTATCTTCAGCAAGAGGGAGGGTTATGCGCATTTTAATAGCCGAGTCTTTCGACTGACATTAAATTTTAGTTACTTTCCCTGTTTAAAACTTGTGTTTGCATCTCATCATTTATCGTCGATAAACGTTTTGGACATGGATTTATCAAGGAAAAAAGATAAACAAAAATTCTAGAAACTCGTAATATTTACAGAGCAAAATAAAAGCTAAATAAGCACAGAGTAGTGGACAAGTAATCAATGACAGAAATCGATTCCTCGTTTATCATCGGAAACAATTAATGACTATGCTCTAGGACTATGCAGTTGATTTTCCATTAATTGTCCATCGATTTCTTATTAATTGATTTCATTGATCACCGATTTGAAACAAGCAATGCCGTGGAATTGCGCCGAAAGTAACGCCTCCTCCAACACCCCCCCCCCCGCCCCGCCCCCAAAATAACGGCTCCCCGAAAGTAACGCCAAGTTTTTACCTTCTTTGTGAACCCCGACAGTAACGCTAAGTTTTTACCTTCTCATTGAACCTGGACAGTAACAGTCCCCCCCCCCCCCCCCAGCGGTCGTTACTTTCGCCTGTTACTTTCGGAATTCTACGGATGCCAACCCTTGTTCGCGTAACGCATCACAGTGCTCGTCGTCATGCGCAGTGGTTATCAAGTCACGTAAGAGAGCCATCTCGTTTCCAGAGTCTTCGTTCCCCTTGACCAGCGGTCGGAAAACGAGAGCTCTGGGAGCAACCATTTTGAAATAACCGAATTCTGGTGATTCTGCCCATCTGGTTTCACTGCGCAGTCTGCATCTACGGCGCATGCCTGAAATGGTTGCTCCCAGAGCTCTCGTTTTTCGACCGCTGGTCAAGGGGAACGAAGACTCTGGGAACGAGATTGGTAAGAGAGCGGTTGCTCTCCCTCAGGGAGCAGCCATCTTGTTATCGTGTACCTCAGCAATTAAGCTCCATCGGATTCGCTCGTTTTCCTTAACCACTCTTTAATGGCTACTGCAGATAAAGGCTTAGTTGGTTCACCAAATTTCTCTGAGCCATGGAAGTTCAGCGATGTTGTCCTTGTCGTCGAAGGACAAAACTTCATGTCCATCGAAGCACGCCGGCAATTTGGTCGCCCGTATTTGACACCATGTTCACTTCCGACTTCAAGGAGAAGAACAGTGTTGAAATTCCGCTTCCAGGAAAGAAAGCAAACGAAATTAAACTGGTGCTGCAAATCATGTACGATACTTCATGGAATAGGAGTGTCTTGACCAGGGAAAATTGTAACTTCCTGTTGGATATTGCTCACGAGTATCAAATAGACTCCATTACTCATATGTGCGAGGATTTCCTGGTATCCTTGGTCAAGGAAAAGAGGGAGAAGGATGTGCTGACCGTATTGCTCGTTGGGCAGAAGTACAATCTAGAAACACTGCTAAAGGCATGTGTATCTGAAGCTCGTAAATTAAGTCTGAAGGAATTGAAGGGTCATAACAAGCGTCACGAGATTGACCTGGAGAATTATCAACAGATTACTGATGGAATAATAGAGCGCCTTGAAGAAGAAAATGCTAGATTTAAAAAGAACCAACGGGCCTGGCAAGGATGGTGAATGTGTACAGTAAATGCGAGACTTTGCGAGAAGGCGAGTGAAGCGTTTATCTTCAAGTTGTGAGTCCGAGACATCCTCAGACATTTTGACTTCTTCCTAGTTGTCTTCAATTGACCGAGACTTGCAAGAGTACATGTTCTGAAGGCGAGCTCGAGACGTTCAGACTTCATACATCGCCGTACTTCGAGTTTTTCGTCAGTAACCTGGTAAAAAATCGAGACTGCGAGACAGCTTTGATTGTAAATATCAAGACTGCGAGACGCATGGACTGATATAAACAGAAATTGAAATCGAGTTTTAACTTCACTATTTAATATAATATAATTAAACAAATTCTCGAGGAAAGGTTAGAAGTACTTCGGAGTGCTTTGAGATGCCACCAGCCCTACTATTGCTATAAAACTTCAGACGCTTTAAAGGGAAAAATTGCAACTAATGAAAAATGACTCACGGAGCATTCTGGTAATTCATTCTTGATGGATACTGTCTGGTGCAACTCGTTAAACAATGTTTATGGTATTAATCTGTTTTAACTGAGGAAAGCAAACTCGATTTTTGCGTAACGATAGAACAGCCCTGTACGGTTTGTGCATTCGGTGATATGAAATGCCCATAATTGAATGAGTTAATCAGGCTAAAATAGTCAAATTTTGCAATGTCAACTAAAAGACTGTTTAGTTATTTCTTGAACTTATTCTCTACATTCCTGGAAGCATAGTCTCTGACGGCTCGCTTTCCTAGAAAATTGTAACTTTACATCCGGTAATTCTCTGGGTTGACTTCCGTTTTTATCTAAATGGTAGGGCGTTGGATGGACACCACTTCCTTTAGGGGCAGAGTCTCAGAAACCTCCGAGAAAGGCCAAATAGGGGGCAATTCCCAAAAAAGCTGAAAACCCAACAAATTTGAAAGAGGAAATCTTCCTCGAAAACAAACCAAACAAACAGGACGAAACAAAAAACATCATCTGCTTCAAGGAAATTGGAACTCAGTATCAGACTATTCATGATCTGGTAGTAAAATATATCAACAAGCCTTAATTTGAGTGTCAAGCTGAAATAGCGGTACAAGAATGACTAACTGGGGACACTGAAAATAGAAAATTTAAACTAATTCACGAAACCCAACTAAAAAATACTAAGGTTAATTAAAATGCTAGAGTTAAAGGCTGTGAAAGAAGACTTTTCTTGTAAGGTCCACTACACCGTATATAAGTAGCAGAAATTAGTTCCATTTAACTTCATAGTGATGCAAACTTGATTTCATATATCTTAAAAAAAAACCTCTTTTGATAACATTATGTAAAGCCCAGTGTAAAGATACGCTAGTGAAGCTTAGAGAGTACAACAACCGTAGCATCGTTGTTCCCTCCGTACTGAGAAACGAATAAAACACATATCGGATGGAGTTTTCCTTTGGATTTTTAACTTTTTATTTGAAGTGAATGAATACTATTCTTTGACTCCCAAAACATTCAAAGCAAAAAAGCGATAAAGATGGAAAAAATGGCGTTTTGACATGTTAATGGCAATTTCATCAATGACATCACTTCTGTAGTTTCAGTTTTTATTTTACCTGTTTCATAAATAATTTACTTGGCCATTTCCGTACTAGATTTCTGCGTATTTTCCAAGCCAACACTGGCCAACATTATGTGGTACATTTTCCGCATTTTGTAGGTGCAAATGCGATCGTCGTAGCTATGCAATTCATGTGACTGCGCTCAACAGTGTCAGATATTAAACCCTTGCAGGCTGTAGCTTTGCGACCACGCTCGACAGATGACAAAATATCTAAATTTACCCATCAAGTCATTTGACAGACGCAATCTAGGAGTCGCCATTATCTGCCCAACTAGCACCACCAGCATTCTATTAAACGAATACAGTACAATGTCTGCCTCAAGAAACAGTACAGCTGGTCCCCCAGGTCCGCCAGATTTCTCGGTGCCGTGGAAGTGCAGTGGTGTCGTTCTTGTTGTAGAACGTCAAAAGTTTCATGTCCATCGATATACCCTCGCAATGTGGTCGCCTGTATTTGAGAAAATGTTCACTTCAGAGTTTAAAGAAAAGAACTCTTGTGAAATTCCTCTTCCAGGCAAAAAGGCAAGTGAGATCAAGGAGCTTCTGCTGATAATCTATCCAACAAAATCTGGGAAAGCTTGGAAAACTGTGACGAATGAAAATTGCTACTTCTTGTTAAAGCTCGCAGATGAGTATCAGATGGAAGACATTCGTAAGAGGTGCGAAGATGTTCTGGTTAATTTGGTTTCTAAAAAGCCGGGAAATACCTTTCTTGCCGATCTCACGTTTGCGCAAACCTACAAGTTAGAGAAACTACTTGGAACAATCGTCAATAGAGCTCGTCAGCTGCGACTGTGTGATTTCAAAAGTCACGAGATGTATGATATAATGGATCCACGCATTTACAAGCAGATTGTGGAGGGAATGATAGAAAGGCTTGAGAGGAATCCGGGCAGCGGCTATCAGCAGTCCTTTTACAGATGAGCGTTCCAACGTTAACTATTTGAGGTGACACAAGCACTGAAGTGTATGCATTTTGAACAGGGTAGTCTTGTAGCTCGTTTTGTTAATACTAGCTAGTGACAGTAAAATTATTCGGTTTTCCAAGAAAAACGCATGTTTACTTCCGGTTATTTCTCCGATTACACTTCCTCTTACTCTTTAGACCTAGCGAGCTGTAGTGGCTTAAACATCTTAGCACGGGATTCCATTTTAGGTGAACGATCAGATGTTCTGGGAAAATTTTAGCACAATTTTTCGTACTTTTAATTTTTTTTTTTTTTTTTTTTCTGATCAAACAAGGACTGTCAAGCTTTTTAATTCACGCATCTTTTCCTTGTTTCTGAGAATAGAGGAAGAATTAATTAATTATTTAAAGCACTTTTTAAAGGATCATTTGAAGAGACCTACATTAGATATTTGACAGTTTTTTTTAGCAATTTTTTTTTTTTTTTTTTTGCCTTTTAGTGTTTTTTCCCCAGATCAGTTTCACGACATTTAATTTAAGTAGAATTACGTAAAATACGTTTAAATACATGCTGTTGCAGATCACGTTTTTACACCTTGACCGTTTCCTCTTGTATGCTAGTGAGCACTTGTAGAATGAAGAACACAGCTTGAGTTACTGGTTTGAAGTAATGAAATAATGTGGTTTGTCTGTAGTGGTGTGCTTGCCTTTCACTTTCTTCCTATTTTCAAGGGAAATATGGGATAATTGTTGTTAACGTTTTTATGAAATTGAAAGAAAGATCTACTAGCATATTTGTTGTGCCTGTTGTGCTATGGCAGTTGTTTAAAAAGAAGAAAGAAAGAAAAGTTGAGGAGAGGAGAGGAAAACTGGGCCAATTTCCAACGACAAAGGCAGAATATGCCAATCAGTGAAATCCTCGTCGCCGCATAAAGAAAAAAACCGTCTCATACATCGCGTGGACGTAAGAATCCGTAATGTGACGAATGTGACTGGCAAAATTTTATTACAAGTTTTGATTAGCATCGCCTTTAACCGGCATAGTAACAAAATTACTATAGCATTACCCTTGTCATAAATTTTCTCTATCACGGGATTCGCTCTGTTTCACTTGGAAATAATTGTTGTACAGTGGCCTCCTTTCGTTGAAGTTCAACTGGTGCACCAGATTAACTTTAGCTATATGTCGTTCTTAACTGTAGTAGATGATCAGATGTTTCACGTCCATCGATCGACTATTTCGATGTGGTCGCCTGTGTTTGAGACGACGTTTGCATCAGAGTTTAAAGAAAAGATCAGCGAGATCAAGGATCTTCAACTGATTATTTAACCAACAAAATCTTGGGAAACGTGGAAAACTGCAACGAAATAAATAAAAATCATATGCCAGTGCGAGTTGCCAGTTTAAAGTATGAATGTAGTCATGTCACATGAACTACCCAAAGCTTTTTCTGGAAGCTTGGAATGGCCTCAATTCGCTTTCCAAGAAACTCCTATTTTTACTTCCGGTTATTTTCCCAGATCTCAATTCTGTTCCCAGAAAATTAAATGCAAATTTTCTCGGTCGTCCTATGTTGTGCAATTTTTCCGCTTTAGCCTTCGCAGTCTGAGCATTAGCGTACGTCAAAAGGAAATGCCAATCAAATTTGACGATACATTGCATCATAAGATTAACTTTTAGCGCTGATCCGTGTGTAAATCTGACTGGCGTGAAGTCAATTTGACATTGGAAAAAAAAATAAAAACTAAAAACTAAAAAAATGGAGCCAATCCTCAATTTCCTGTGTTTGTTTCAACTTCTGCTGGCACCCTGATCGGATTTTTCGAAACTTTTTCCTTCACCATCCCGGAATTGAACTAGTAATACTTCCCTATCCAAGGCGGCTAGCTTTTGTGTTTAATTGGCATCGACGTTGCCACAGCAACGCAGCGTGACGTCAGGTGTTAGATATCACTCTACGTCCCGTAGAAACTTCGTTCGGCTACATAGATGTATAAAATTTAATTGCAATGACTTTCACTTTTAAAATAATTATTGGTAAACATTAATTACATGACATGACAAGCGGAAGCGAGAAGTGGTGTGGGATACCTATTCGGCTTGCGTGACTTTCTTTCAAGTCACGCCACAGGGAAGAATTAAACCCGCCATTTTGCGAGTTTCCGCAGATTGCGCAGCCCAGTTGTAATCCATCACTTCTGTTGAGCTACTTACTGTGCCATGGACCAACCAAGCAATACTTCACCTGATTTACCCGACTTCTCAGAGCCGTGGAAGTTAAGCGATGTGGTTCTTGTAGCTGAAGAACAAAAATTTCATGTTCATCGAGGCTCGCTTGCCTTTTGGTCGCCTGTGTTTGAGCGGATGTTCACGTCTGAGTTTAAAGAAAAGAACTCGGATGAAATTCCACTTCCAGGGAAGAAAGCGAGTGAAATTAAAGAGCTGCTTCAAATGATGTACCCATCGTTGGAGGAGAAAGTTATCACAAACGGCAACTGCTACTTCCTCTTGGATCTTGCTCGCGAATATCAGATAGCCTCCATTACTCGGAAGTGCGAAAATTTCCTGGTTTCCGCGGTGAAAAGACGGAAGGAAAACGACGTATTAGCCGTGCTGATCGTTGGGCAAAACTACCAGCTACAAACACTGATAAACTCATGTGTATATGAAGCTCGTCGTTTAAGTTTGAAAGAACTGAAGCAGCACACGAAGCGCGGAGAGATTGACCCTGATAATTATCTGCAGATTGCTGAAGGAATTATTGAACGACTCGAGAAACAGTGCAGTGAAGTTAAAGCTAGTTGTTCTCAGAAGTTGCTTGATTTAAGCAGATGTCTGTACAATCATGCTACAAAGAAAAGATACTTAACTATTCCGTATTACCCACTTACTCCATCTATCGATCACTATTTGCAAGCCTTAAATGGAGACAATTTTGACCACAAATGCAACTCGACCTCCGCGCCTCTCTGTCCTGGGTTAAGTGAAGTTTCGAAGCATTTAACGGAATTAAAAGGAAGGTTACAAACTTTGCCATAGACAGGAACTCAGGCATCGTAGACGGCGATAATATTTGCTCGATAAACATGTTACAGTGCTTATTCGATGGTGTAAGCTGTTTAGCACCATGCATATGCAATTGCGGTATCTGCTACATTATTCAAATATTATAGTAGTACACAATTTCCCTTTAAAAAAGTTATAGCCTGGTATGAAATAATTTTTTCCCCCTAATATTACAGTCTGGAGAAAAAAAAGGATTGAAATATTGTCAGTATATATTAGGTAACAGTTATATTTGGTGGTATCTTGTTTTAATCAAGTATAATTAATTTTACCGGCTGCACTTGAAGTCACATGTGTTTTATAATTTAATGGATATTGTGACGCCTTTAGAGACGGTGTAGTGGAGGATGTAGTTTTAAGTCACTTGCAGTTCTTTTGCTAGTGATCTAGTCCTGTGGACTTCTCACTAATAAATAGCACAGTTTATCAATCTTTGGGGAGGCGCGGTGGCCTCATGCTTAGTGCGCTCGTCTCCGGATCGAGCGGTCCGGGTTCGAGCCCTGGCCGGAGACATTGTGTTGTGTTCTTGGGCAAGACACTTCACTCTCACAATGCCTCTCTCCACCCAGGTGTATAAATGGGCGCCGGCGAACTTAATGCTGGGGGTAACCCTGCGATGGACTAGCATCCCATCCAGGGGG
Source organism: Orbicella franksi (assembly GCF_964199315.1). NCBI lineage: Eukaryota > Metazoa > Cnidaria > Anthozoa > Scleractinia > Merulinidae > Orbicella > Orbicella franksi. Next base: position 26,847,654 of record NC_138152.1, on the reverse strand, counting down.
GAGTAGAAATACTCCTAGTCGCTTCATGCTACAGAAACCGGGATAAGCTCCGGCCTGATGGGCCACTTGGCTCGCATGCAGACTTTACCTTATCAATCTAGCTAGTCTGATCATGACAATGTCGAAGGGTACAGTAATAAAATCTTAGTGTAATGTTTATTAAAATGATACTTTAAAAGTGTTCAGTGGAGTAATTATCCAACTGGGCGGGTTGTTCAAAGCCCGATTAAATTTTTTTTTTTTAATTTTTTTTTTATGTTATTATCTTACAGAACACAGAATAAATGATTACAGTACTAGATACTACTTGGGAATAACTACTTACAGAGCTGACATTAACTATTTTACTAGAAGAAACTTATTATTCTTACAATACTATACTTACAATGTTCACACTAATAGTGTTTACAGCACCTTTTAATCCACAAAAATAAATCTAACACATTACAATAAAAAGAAAAAAAAAGCAATGAAGATGGTACAAAAGGGAAGAAAACGAAACGTGTTTCAAGTGTATTGTTAGGTTGATTACGTATAGCATTACTGGTATGTGAGAGCGAAGATAAAGAGCAGATTGCTGTGAAAAGCTCGTAGGTGACAGCGTATGTACGAGATGGTTGGCAAAGTTGATAGCTGCAAACGCTTCAGAGGAAGTGATGCTATCTATCAGTAGGTATATATTCTGCAAGAGGTTCCCATTTTTCCATATCGCCGCTTTTTGTCTCCAACTCGAGCCTTGATTTCAGAAAGCGTAGATAATGGTCAAAGTTAGGGGACATTTCTTTAGATTTGGCTAGCCAGATATGACGTCGAGCTAAAAGAAGGCAATAGTTAATTTGAAGTGCAAATTTTGACGTTTCCGGTTTCAGACCAAAAGCTGTAATGTTTAATAGGGTGGAGGTTTTGGGCATTAGTTTTATACTTTGCAGCCATTCTGATACTCTTTTCCAAAAGTTAGATGTCTCGTGACATGTCCAGAAGAGATGCATTAGTGACTCTGGGCCTTCTTGACAGAAGGTGCAATTATCATTTGCCTTAAGCCCAATTTTATATAGAAAGTCATTAGTTGCTAGGCGTCTGTGTAAAAATTTAAACTGGAATTCGATCAGTTTGGTACTCCTGGTGCATCGTGATGTCAAAAGGTATGCTGAGCTCCAGTCGAGATTTTCATTTCTTGAGTAGTTACAATCTAGAAGCCATTTCATTTGGCTGTTTTTTGGAACTTCGCCTTTGATTCTTGTCAGAATTTTGTATACGAGTAAGCTTACTTTTTTAGTCTCTAAACGCTTAGTGCAAAAAGGCCTGTACTCCTGACTATTATCATGATCATCCACTTCTTTACGGAGGGACTTTACAGCCGATATTATCCCGTAATATTTAAGAGGAGAGACACTTAAGCTGTATTTTAATTGAAAATCATTCAAACAGAGAAAGTTGCTGCTCCCTGGTTTTTGTAAATGTTTCACTTTTGTAATTCCTTTTGCACACCAGTCCTTAAAGAATATTGGTTTGTTTGCTATTCTAATTAAAGAGTTGTGCAATAGGCTTTGTTCTTGAAACTGCACCTGGGATTTTATTTGTTGTTCGAAGTTGACCTCCGCCCAGACCTCCAAAATTTCTTTGAGAAATGCATCCGTAGCTTTAATAGACGTTGTTGTGTCTTTAACATTGAGATTGCCAGCAAAAATATTTTCACGACCATAGTGTTTTAGAGCCAAATCAAAAAAGTTTTTCAATTTTGCGTTATTGGTGGTATCTAGGTATTTCTTGATCCATGTTGTTTTTAGAGCTTTGTTAAAAGAAATAAGATCAATCATCTTTAGGCCTCCATCACAATAATCATTTATCATAATTTTGCGTTTGATTTTGTCTCCCTTTCCGTTCCAAAGAAACTGATAAAACAGCTTGTTGATCTGAATTAACGCATTGTAATTCGATGGCAAAGGAGATAACAAATAAACTAACTGCGACGCGGCTAACGATTTCAAAACAGTAATTCTTCCCAGCAAGGTCAGTCTACGGTACTTCCAACAGCTAAGGATTTTCCTTATCTTTTCCACCTTTTCATCATAGTTTAGCAGAGCAGCTATTTCAGGCTCGACTGATAGCCACAGTCCTAATGTTTTAACTTTGGATTCCGGCCACTTTAATTCCTTTCCTGGCAGAGAAAGTTTGTCATTTCCAATACTAGAACCGATCCAAAGGGCTTCCGTTTTCTTCTCATTGAGTTTCAGACCGGAGGCTTTACTAAGTTCATCTAACATGTTAAGGGCAGAGAGAAGAGCTTGTTCTGACCCGTCTAAAATCAGTGTAGTATCGTCGGCATATTGGCTAATTTTAATTTCATTGTTGTTAACACATATACCTTTTATGTTCACATTGTTTCTGATTGCTTGGCCAATACTTCCGCTGAAAGGATAAATAAATAAGGAGACAGGGGACAACCTTGTCTAACACCTCTTTGGATCTGAAAGAAACTACTGGACCAGCCGTTATTCAGAACACAGCTTTCCGTTTTACAGTAAAGAGCCTTTATCCACTTAATGATCGATGGACCAAACCAAAGTAGCGCATGCTTTCGTAGATGAAAGACCACTCTAGTGAGTCAAAAGCTTTTTCGAAATCGATAAAAAGTAATAAGCCTGGCATATTATTTTCTGCGGCATAGTGAATGATACTGTCTATGAGCCGGATGCTTTCTCCAATAAATCTACCTTTCATAAACCCTGTCTGATCCTTGTTAATAAGTCTTGGGAGAACTGATTTAATACGATTTGCAATAGCTTTTGCAGCAATCTTATAGTCAGTATTCAGGAGAGTTATTGGACGCCAATTTTTAACGAAATAGAGTTCCGCGTCTTTTTTGGGAATTAGTTTAATGATACCACGTCTTTGTGTTATAGAGAGGCAGCCAGATTCTAAAGCGCAATTAAGCGCGGAGATCAAGAGGGAGGAGATATCTTTCCAGAAAACTTTATAAAATTCGGCTGGGAGACCGTCTGAACCAGGTGTCTTGCCGAATCCATACTTTTTACAGCTTCAGCACATTCCTTTTCAGACAAAGGACCCTCGCAGCTCTCTTGTTCCTCGAGCCCTAACACAGTTTCATTAACTTGTTGAAAGAAAAGTGACTGGGGGCCGTCATCTTCCTTGGAAGTATAAAGACTCTTGTAGAAAGATTCACATTCCGATAAAATTGCTACGTCGGAAGTGACAAATTCAGTGTCGTTAATTTTCAATTGACTTATTGTTCCTTGTTTAAAATGTCGACTTTCAAGGTTCAGAAATTACTTGGTATTCTTTTCCCCTTCATTATACCATTGAGACTTTGAACGAAGGATTGCACCTTTTGTCCGATATTCTATTATTTTTTCGAGGTCCCTCTTTAGGATGTTAAGTTTTTCTATAACATTCTGGCTTGGAGGTTCACTACTGTTTCCGTTGTCAAGTTGTTTTTCTAAAATCGCGATTGACTTTACTAGATCCTCTTCTCTTTTCGTTCTTTCTGGTTTTTTTGATGCCGCGTAAGAAATTGATTTCTCTCTCACTTTCAGTTTTACCATTTCCCAAAGTAAGATAGGTTTGACCGTCTCATCATTTTCATATTCGCTTACAGTATTTTCTATTGCCGCCTTGATTTTATCTAGGTAGCAAGTTTCTGATAGTAAAGAAGTATTCAGCTTCCAAAAGCCATTTCCTCTGGGGTTTGAGTGTAAAGATAAACTTAGAGTAATCATGGAATGATCAGTTTTGAACCCTGGGATAATGTCTGCCTGAGTGATATTGCAAATGGAAGTTTGGCTTACTAGAAAAAAGTCCAATCTACAGCGTATGTCGGATAGCCGTTGGCGCCAGGTGTACTTCTTGGCTTCCGGATTGAGAATTCTCCATATGTCGGACAAATCAAGGCTTTCACAGAAATCTTGAAGTACTTTCAAGGCGTTCTTATGTGTTCTAGGAAGGCCACCTTTCTTGTCTTTAACTAAGTCAAGAACTAAATTGAAATCACCTCCGATTATAATTTCTTCACAGTGAAAGCTGGATAAGTGACTAAAAACAGCCTGAAAGAAATCTGGGTCGTCCTCGTTAGGTGCATATACATTAGCCAGAGTTAGAAGTTTACTGTTTGTCTCGATATCACATATTACGAAACGGCCATTCGGATCTACAAAAGCCTTTAGAATCTTCAGTTGAAGTTGTTATTAAAAAGAATACCGACTCCCGCTTTGTTGCTGGAGCAGCAACTGAAGAGCGTTTTGTAACCCCATTCGCTAGTCCATATGTCCCTTGTGTTTTCAGTACAGTGGGCCTCTTGCAGCATATATATTGAAAAGTTTTTTGATCTGAGCCAATTAAACACCTCTCTTCTCTTAGTATTGTTCCCTATTCCCCTGACATTAAGTGACGCTATTTTCAGATTCATTGTTTTACAAGGAATCGAAAAATTTTCATTTGGCTATTTTGCATAAATATCAGATTAGCATATAGGCTGTTTAGCTTCGCTCTGTTTTTAAGAAAAGTATTGCTTTTGGTCTGGAGTTTAGAGCATAACAAGTGAGGTATTGTGCGAGGACGGAAGAAAAGAAAAAATACATTGTGCACCTATGTAGACGACAAATCGGTTGAAAAATATTTGACTCAGAACGACAACAGTGAAGATAACCGAACTTAAAATAATGTTTACATGGTATAAAAGAGAATGACAGTAAACACGCAACAAAAACATAAAATGAACAGTTTGTGGGGGGAGTCGATTAATCATTAATGTTTAGACGCCCTTTCCTGACTTTACCTTAATGTTTCAAAAGATACGGGTTCTTGATCTGCTACATATTGCAAAAAATCCGGGTTGGTGATCCACTTGGAGAGGTCTTGACAAATATTTTACCATCTAAAGTCCAGACGCTTATTAGTGTTCCCTCTCTCCGTCGCTTGTTTGCCTCTTCCACCACTCTACGCCGAAATGCGGTTAAGTTCTCGTTAATGAAAATTCGCTGTTGCCCAGAGGAGGGATAACTAGGAAAGAGGTCGGAGACTTTAACTTGTTTTAGCTTTGTGCGCTCGCTGTAAATCGCTGATTTGACCTTGTGACTGCAGAACTTTGCGATTATTACCTTGCCGTAGTTGAGCTTGTGAGATATCTCAATATCTTTAGGTTTTACGGAGATGTTGAGAGCGTTTGCTACTTTGATTACCACCTCTTCTGTGTTGGAGTAAGCGTCTTGTGGTATAACATGAAATTCTAATGAATTTTTGCGAGTATACTGCTCTAGATTGTCAAGTTCTTCGCTGAGTCTTTCAGATTCCTCGTTCTGTTTTACTAACTCCTGTCTAGCGTTCTTTAGCTGCTTATCTGTGGAAGCTAGGGAATCTTTTAAAGCTTTGTTTTCGTCCTTTGCCTTCTGGATCGAGTCTTTTAAGTCTTTAGGCTCCCTCTCGTTGAAATTAGCACTTGCTTTCAGCTCTTCGATTTCCTTCTTTAACGCTTTATTTTCCTGACTGATGGAAAAAATTGTTGCTTGAATGCCGATAAGAATTTTCTTTATCTCCAGAAGGCTCGGCTCGTCTTCATCTGCGTCAAGGGTTACAGCGGTTCCCTTGCAGGCTTGTTCGAAGTTTTCGTCCGCCATGTTTGGTTTCTTCGAAGTGTTCGGGCTTTTTTCGGTTGAGCTGCGTTCTCCACGTTTGTGCTTCCTGGTGTCGGGCATTTGACTCGAATTAGTCAAAGAACAAGCGCTTACAATTCGAAATGATTTACTTGGATCGGTTCTTACTGCATGGAGGGCGTCTGTTTATGGCGTTCTACGCTAGCACATGAAAAGTACGTCTTCACGCCATGATTGCCCAGTCCCCCTGATTTGAGTTTTGTAACTTTGCGATAATGTTTTCTGTAAATAATTTTTGCCCTTTTGTTTTGAGTTTGAATAATCTCAAACTAAGCAAAACATAACCAGCGAAAAACATTTTTACACAAGAAAATTTTATACTTCGGTTAAATTTTAATCCTGGGCTAGCGTTAACCGATTTTCGAACAAAGTGGCCCTGACTCCAGGCAATGGTACTCCGGAAAGCTAATTTGCTTTCATAGATCGTTTTCACGAGACGTAATTAGAGCCACCAAAGTTATTATCCTCATCAGGCATGAGGGGCGATAAATTTATATCTGTTTACAATTTTACGGCTCAATAGTGTGCCACGGAGGTACACCAGCTGTTGTGAAACCGTTTCGCTTTTCAGCTCAGAACTGAGTGGAATCCAACTTTACTTCGGAGTCTTGATTATACACTGAATTCAATCTTGACTATTATGCGCAAAATCTATCTAGTTAGCTGGTGCGGATACTGGATTCTAGACAAGGTGCTTCGAGATACGAACAGCCGAAGGCCGGGGGTATATCCTCTCTCGAAATGTTGTAAAATTGAGGTCCTCGAAATGGGATTTCCGTCATTCTGAGGCTAAGCCCGCGTGTTATACCGCGTTATAATGTCGCATTGTTTAAAAGTATTTTTTAATATAGAGGTTTTGACCGAATCCCTGACCCCCTGATCCCCCCTCCCATTCCTCTTTATCCACTCCAGAGTTAGAGAAAACTGTTACTGAGATTTTTTTTCTTCAAGTTACACATAATTTCAATGATTTTACTGCAATTTCTACTATTGAAATACGCTAGAGGTTTCCTTAGTTACGTTTGAACTTAGGTTACAACTGAGACATTGACATTGGTTAGGGTGCTATTCGGTGGACTAGTACACACTGCTGTGTTAGTAACCATTTCTGTTGAACACCCGAGGCAGGATTACGCAGGCTAGGCATCAGAAATTATTTTGAAACATGCATGAAGAAAATGTGTCTTGATGACTCAGGAAGTTTTTGACAATCAATGTTTAAATGCAGTGTTTGAAGACTGCGCTATTTTGACTAAGCAAATGGCAAGTGGAAATTATGCATGGCGGATATTATTGCCCTGAAAACCTTCAAAATAATAATATAAACATCTAAAAAACTCAAGGCACCCGTGTTTCCGACTCTCCGTCTCTCAAGGGTGAGGGCCTCTAATTTGTTTGAATAATTTTCATGCTCATTGTCCCGCGACAATCATGCTTATAATCAAGTCACGTGAAAGGGGCAATCTGCATGTGTACGTATGAGTCGCCATTTTCTGCTCAACTAGTGCCACAACGAATCATACCTCCAGGAATGCGTTTCGCTCTGCTCTTATTTTGTGCAATGGCTACCTCAGGCGAGCCTGATTCAGCCGCTCCACCAGATTTCTCAAAGCCATGGAAGTGTAGCGATGTCGTTCTGGTCGTCGAAGACCACAAGCTTCATGTCCATCGTTATACCCTTGCAATGTGGTCGCCCGTGTTTGAGAAAATGTTTACGTCAGAGGTTAAAGACAAGAACTTGTATGAAATTCCTCTTCCAGGCAAAAAGGCAAGTGAGATCAAGGATCTTCTATTAATTATCTATCTTAATATATCTGGGAAAGCGTGGAACACCGTAACGAATCAAAATTGCTACTTCCTAGTCAAGCTCGCCGATGAGTATCAGATGGAAGAGATTTTTAAGAGGTGCGAAGATGTTTTGGTCGAGTTGGTATCTTCTAAGCCAGATAATACCTTCCTTGATGATCTGACGTTTGCACAGACGTACAAGTTAGAAAAACTGCTTGGAACAATCGTCAACAGAGCTCGTCAGCTGCAGCTGCGAGATTTTAAGAGTCACGAGATGTATGATAAAATGGATCCGCATATTTACAAACTGATTGTGGAGGGAATTATTGAAAGGCTTGAGACGAATTTGAGCTACAGATAAGGGTTCTGACGCCAAATAACTGCAAGTACAGACGTATAATCATTTGAGATGACGCAGGCGATGAAGAGTGTACGCATTTTTAATAGAGTACTCTTGCAGCTCGATTATTAACATTTTTGCATACGTATGAGATTCGTTTGATTTGGCTGATCTGAGGATGTGCGCAATTGCTAAGTAAGTCATGTAGTTATGCTATTCTCCATAAATTTTAACTTGAATCACCTAAAGCTTTTCCTGGAAGGCAGGGGTAGTATCGACTCGCTTTCCTGGAAATTCACATTTTTACTTCCGCTTATTGTAATCTTTGTTCCTGTCGTTGCCTATTCTGCCGAGAATATCCGAATTTTCTTGATCGTCCCTAACCGTGCCATTTTTTTCCGTTTAGGCCCCGCTGCAGCATCCGAGTACGCAAAAAAGAAAAGGCAAACAAATTTGACGATACATTGCGCCTTGAGATTAAGGTTGTTTACCATTCATAGACAATTCCGGAAATCTCGGTCAGAATGTAAATTGTAAGACTATTTTTATTTTGGCTCGACCTGCCTGAAGATTTTCAAAATAAACGGAACGTCATAAAATTGAAGAAATTTGCTTAGCATTCACAATTCTTCACCGCCATCTTGGAATTATGATTAGGTCGATCGAACTCATTCTAGTCTCTCTCGGTAAATTAGGGGCTATTGCTAATTTTCAGTGTCCCGCCATTCAAAATAGATCACAATAAAAATCAAAACCGTTCAATAGATTAAGTCCAGAATCTAGGAAATTAAAGAAGGTAAATGTGCAAAGACTCTCGCCAAGATTCTGGTGACAGCAATTTTTCTTATACGAGATGGATGCGGAGAAATTTTTTACCCAAATTTATAGAGATTTGTATGGAGACGCCATGCTGGTGCCCATCCGTATGGACACTAACATGGCGGCCGAAAACCAACAGAAACATCTGTCACTGAGGTTTGTTACAAAAGCGTGAATTTATCCCTCGAGTAGCTCTAAAACATTAAAATAATACTTTTTCTAAGACATGAACTGTTCAGATAGCCAAATTCCCCGAAATAAGTCTCTTTTTTAACCATCATGACAGCTCTCTAGGCCGTCATGTAAATGCCGCGTCACGCAAAAGCTTAGAAATTCAAGCGTAGTGTATCACAAAACCAAGAACTCATTCGGAGCGAAAATTTGTACGAATATTAGTATTCAGCTGCTGTCATACATCATTAAAGTAAATGTCTCAGGAAGATCAATAGTTTTACAATTTGAATTTTAGTCACGTCTTGTGAAACACAGCTATTGAGTTACTGGTAAAAATGGCCAATCCGAACGAACTCATCATCCGGCATTTTCGATTACCATTTGCGTTGATAAACCGGTTTCTCCGTGAAAATGTTAAACAGTTTAACTTTTAACCCCAACCCTAACTGTGTAATCTGGAACAAAACGACGCATCATGGCAGTGGCATACATACACTGATCTAACCGAATTCGCAAAAACATGCCCGCATTAACTCAAAGACAGTCCCAGCGGCCAGAAGTCCTCTGACCACCCCCCTAGCTAGGAGATTGGCCCCTCACGCTTGCACGTGGCATGGACCACTCCAGCAGGGTGCCATGTCAACACAGAAGCCTCAAACAAGGTCAAACAACTGAGTAAAATATCCAGAAACGCAGTCAATATCAAGCTTAGTTAACACTGAAAAGTCAAGGTCTAGCTAGTTGAGGGTGTCAGTACAAGACACCCTCCCCTCCCCCCCTGCTTTTCAAAGCTGGCCGTCAGCAAGCCACTAGCAGATAGGCCATGTGCCCAGTCTGGCCTTGACGGAGCCCCCTCTGGGTTTAAAGTTGCTGGCTTAGCCTGCGTTAGAATGATGTGGTGCCAGAACGAACAAAGGAGGTAAAAACCTAAACATTTGCTCGAGAGACAAAAAGCTTGGTCAAATTGATGCATAAAAATATCTCTGCAAACGTGTCGCTTTCTGGAAGTAAAGCTACAGCAGTCTCCGACGAAGCCGGACAAAGATAAATTTGATAAGAAACTACATACTGTACCAAGCTCAATCTCAGGCTCTCTCTCCTTTGCCTATCTTATCATCAAGGAGCGAGACCCTGGTTGAAACAGTTGGTCACGCGGGGTACTCTTCAAGAACAAACTGATTTAGTTATTTTTATATAATGTGCAATGTTATCAGAAAATGGAAAAAAAAAACATTTACAAATACGCTTCCATGTAAATTTTCAGGTTTATATACTTTCAGAGGGAATTTTCATGACCCGTAGTTCCCTATTCGATTTTATCCAACCGCTGTTGGGCTAGCTACTTTACCAATTGATATCAAACTTCAGAAAAGTTTGTTTTTGATTGGCATCGGCGTTACAACAGCAATGCTCTGTTGACATCACGTGTTGTAATTCTATGTCTTGCAATGTCCTGCAGAAACTTGATTCGGCTATATAAATGCATAAAATTTGATTGTAATGTCTTACTATTAAAATATTCTTAATAAATACTACATTATATAAAAGTGAAATGGTTTCTGGCATTCTAATTAAATCTCTTTTTCGGGAATATTCAATATGGTCTTTCAGTAAAATAAGAGGCCCAACAAACTCCTCTCCGGTTAACATACATGATAGTCTGGGACAGCTTCTCCAGTCTCGACTCCAGGCTCCCTGTTCCTTTCCTCCCTTGTTTCTTAGGACAAGGAAGGAAAAGAAGAGAGAGTCTAGGATCGAGTTGCAGTTCTCCCGCCTGTCTCCTATCTGCTGAATACCTGATTGGCTCACGGTCGTATCATCAAGTCACGTGAGGATGGCATTCCATGAGTTGCTGTTTTCTCTTCAGTGTCGATCAAGGAGTGCCACGAAACAATTCAGACAATTACGCAAGAGTCCTGTAATTTTCACAAATATTTGCAATGGCTACCTCAAGTAACATGTCCACTTCAGCTACCCCACCAGATTTCTCAGAACCGTGGATGTTTAGCGATGTCGTTCTTGTTGTAGGAGAACAGATAAACTTTGTTGAACACTATCAGTTTTGAGTCCGGCGGACTGATATGTGCAAATCAAGTATTAGATAACTGTCGTAGGTAAATGCCTTAATCTTGTATCGTGCACGTCAGCTATTAATTTTTAAAAGCATTCTAAGGAGTTGTTCACGAACTCCGAGATATTATGCTTTATGAATAGTGACAATATTCGCTTTCCTAGAAAAACGTAATTTTACTTCGGGTTGTTTCTCTGATTTCACTTCCACTTACTCATGCTTTGGTATCTAATCTTGGAACAAGATTCCATTTTAGGACGACGATCAGATGTTCAGGGAAACTTTGAGCACAGATTTTGCTTTTTTTTGTTTCCCTATTTCTTGAGATAAGTGGAAGGCATTTGTTAATAACTGTATTAGCTCATCAAGTTTGGGAATGACATAAACAGCACTAAGGCGGATAAAACATGCACTTTTTAAGAATCATTTGAGTATATGTAAAATTGATTTTTGTCAGGTTTTTTTTTTTAACAATTTCTCTTTTTATCTATTTACTAAATATTTTCCCCCTGGTGATTTCACTATATGCAACTTAACTACGTTGGATTACATAATACGCTTAAATTCATGCTGTTGCAGATCACGTTTTTATACCTTAACCGTTTACTTCTGTATATGCTAGTGAGCACTTGTAGAATGAAGTACACAACTCGAGTTTTACTTAACGGTTTGAGCTAATAAAATCTAATTAAATAACGTGGTGTGTCTGTAATGTTGTATTTACATATAAATGGAGACATAAATGGTATTGTAATGCCTTTAGGGACGATTTAATTGATAAAACAGGCAAAAGAGTCACCAAGCTTTAATATATTACAATATAGGTTTGTAAGTTAAGCCTGATGTTTTTTACTGTGCCAGTGAATTATCTATAACCACCAACCCTCAGTCTCCATCGGGAAAATCACTTTTCAACGATTCCTTAAGAAAGTTTATTTAGGGTTGGGGGATCTGTCGCATTTCTCGCAGCCGTGGACGTGTTGTACCTCTTTGTACTTTATTTGAGATGGTCGCTCATGGCGGCAAGGTTTTTTCGAAGTCAGAAACGGGCAGGAAAATTATGGCGTGCATTATTCTGATAAAAGCCCTCAAAATTATAATGATAATAACACAAGCTACCCATTCCTCCGCCTCTCAAGCGTGAATGTGTTTGCCTGACTTAATTTAATGACCATTGTCATGGCAATAAGTCTTATTCGAAAGGCAATCTTTGTGTCGCCATTTTTCCTTGAACAACGATTCCGGAGTGATTCGCTCTGTGAGATAATTGCTGTGCAATGGCTGCATCAAATAACAGTTCATTTGGTCCACCAGATTTCTCCAAGCCATGGAAGTTTAGCGATGTCGTTCTTGTTGTAGAAGACCAGAAGTTTCATGTCCATCGATCGACTCTTTCGATGTGGTCGCCTGTGTTTGAGACGATGTTTACATCAGAGTTTAAAGAAAGGAATATGAATGAAATTCCTCTTCCAGGTAAAAAGGCAAGTGATATCAAAGAGCTTCTACTGATTATTTATCCAACTGTATCGCACACGGGATGGAAATCTGTAACGAATGAAAATTGCTACTTCCTTGTCGAGCTCGCTGATGAGTATCAAATGGACGCCATTAAGCAGATGTGCGAAGACTTCTTAGTCAAAGAGGTATATAATACGAGCGGAAATAAGTTCCTGGCTCATTTGCCACTTGCACAGACCCACAAACTAGAGAAGCTGGTCAAAACCATAATCACCAAAGCTACTGAACTCCAGCTAGATGATTTTAAAAGTCATGAGTTGTATGATAAAATGGAGCGAGACATTTACAAACAGATTGTTGAGGGAATGATAAGAAGGCTTGAAGGGAGATTTAGAGTTTCAGAGCACAGATTTCAAGGTGCACCGATTTTCGGTACCGGAAATGATTTCAAAATATGAAGATACCGTATCAAAATATCCCAATGTCAAGATAATATCAGAATATCATCGTGACATATCATAGTGCATGATGTTAAAATATCATGGTAACGTCAAAATATGAAATATTTTACAATACTTCGAGATTCTGAAATCCCAAACCTTTAGTGCCGGAATGATTTCAAAATATGAAGATTCCGTATCAAAATATTCCAATATCAAAACGATATCAGAATATCACTGTGATATATCATGATACATGATGTTAAAATATCATGGTAATGTCATAATATCAAATAAATTATTTTATAATATTTTGATATTCCGCAATTTCAAACTTAGTGCCAGCTGAATGAAGTGCGGTATTGCAGAATATAAAAAAAATCAATTATTCGTATTCCTTTTCACATAACATTTTTCTCATATATTCATAAAATGATTTTTGACAATAACTGAAAATATTGTGATATTTTGATAGTGGTGAAAGGCAATGATATTTTGATATTCTGTACTGCTTTAAATATCAAAATATTATAATGTTATCAAAATTTCAGTGACTATCAAAATGCCATGTGTTTGAAAGTGTTAGGTTGTAACTGATGGACTCAATGACAAATGACAATGAAAATTTGTTGTGTAATACGCTTCGCTGTGTAGGGTAGTTGACGCAGAACGCCGAAAGGGGCTGCGACAGCTAATCAGCTAGTTTACAGTTATCGCACACTAACATAAGATGCAAATTAAAACAATATAAAATTTAACATAGTTATGAAAAAGTCTGGGAGCTTCAGGGACAATTGGATGTTTTGCACAAATTTGAGCTAAAATTTTGTAATTAATAGCATCAAAAATAAGTTTTGTCTGTTTTGAACAACTTCTATTATTAGCTGCAGTATTTATTTTGTTGTTGTTGTTGTTGCTCTTGTTGTTTTTGTGTAGTACAAGATTTTCATTGCTACTTAATATTCTTTCGCAAGGTTCTTGTGACAATTCTAGCCTAGCTTGACATATATTTTTTTCTAATGTTACATTCTGCAGAAAATGAGTGATTGAAATATTGTCAGTATATATTAGGTAACAGTTTTATTTTGTATGGTTGAAAACAAGTATTATGAATTTTACTGGCTGCACTCTAAATTATTACATAATTTAATGGATATTATAATGCCTTCAGAGACGATGTAGTTTTAAATCACTGTCAGTTCTTTTAGTGGTGAACCAGTTTTGTTGATCTCTTACTAACAAATAGCACAGTTTCTTGATCCAGCTAGACTGATTGGTACCAACAATAAATGATGACTGACGTAGGCTAGGTTAATCTCACAGTAATTTCTACTAAAGTAAGGCTTTAAAAGTATTCAGGGAAGTAATTTTCCAACTGATTACCAACAACAGTACCCCAGAAAGCTTTTCCTAGAAAAGCTTTACCTAAAAGCTAATTCGCCTTTTCCTAGAAAAGTATGTTTTAACTTCCGGTTCCTTTTTTCGAAATCACTTCCGTTCCTCGCGTAGATCATTTTAACGTGACGTCATCATTTTCTAAAATCCAAAACTAATAAGCCACCAAAGTTTTCATCCTCATCAGGCATAAGAGGTGGTAATTATATATCTGTTCAGAATTTTACAGCTCAATAGTGTGCTTCGTTCGGATACTAGCGCAGTTTGAATTTCAGAGTTATGGGGGTGCGTGACACAGAGTTTGTGGAAAAATATAAACATGTATCATGAGTTTTAGCCTTTTTAGAAGTTAGGACAATTTCTTACGTAAATTCTTGCTTGTTTCCTACAGATAACCAGTCACCTAGATAGCCAAAGTAAGCCCGGTTTACACTGTTTTCGGGCCGCCATGTTGGTGTACCACGCATGTACACCAACGTGGCGTTTTCATACTGGGCTCTGTGAATTTCTGTGAAAAGTTTCGACGAATATCTTAAGTTTGGAAAAACGCACAGACCTAAAACTTGGAGAAATGTCTTCTTTTTTTATTTCCTATAACATCACAATTTCTTGACATCATTTTCTGAGTGGTTTTCCATCTATGTTTTTATTGCGTGACAGTGAAAACGATCGACACCTGAAATCCGATTAGATGGCGGACTCTACCTTACCTCGAGCTGGTTTAATACCTTCCTGGTTACCTTACAGAGTCCTTACACTGTCTCATCTTAATAAGCAAGCTATCGAATGCGAAAATAATTCTGTCCAACTAAAGGTTGATACATCACCTTACACTACGCAAAACGTGGTTTGGCTTCTTTCACTTCCGCATTGATCCAACGTACGTAAAGCAAGTTTGATCGTCGTACGCGGTTATTGCAACGGTCTTCAAAACATTGGATTTACACGCAAAAGAGTGAGTTCCATTAGGATAGATAGTGGAAAAGAAACGAATGTCACATGCTTCGCTAGTTCTCGCGGAAGGAAGTTTACAAAAAAACACTCGAGTAGTAAAACTAATCGTGTAATGAATGCATTTACGGTTCTCTTTGCAGGACGTCTTGTTCGTCATAAACGCTGCGAACGCTCCATTGAAACAAGTATCTAAGCCATGAACAAAATCGTCCCGGCTTCGACCTCACTGAGCTCTTACCAAAGGCATAGAACTGATGGATCTATTTAGAAAAAATCAGCTCAGTTTTCACTTCTAAAAAACAAGTTTGCCAATGTCGCTTTTAGTTCAAGAAAATCAAGTATCTCAGATTTAAACTTTAGCACATATTAAGTATCTTTTATTGTTTACACTCAAACCTTTGCAGTGTTTGTATTTTGTGTTCCATTGAGGATTAAAGCTAACATCTTCATTAATAGGCCCTTTGCGACTGGGGTCACGTGACTAAATCTTTCCTAGAAAATTGTTATATTTTGGACTATAACTTAAAGAATGCCAGAAAAGGAAAGAACGCATCGAAAATGCCAAAATGGCCAACTTTAGCAAGTTTATACGACAGTTTGAATTTTCGGAAAATTTAGAGGATTTGTATGGAAAAAGTTGCTGGAGAGCAAGGTCTTGCTCTCCAACAATTTTTTGCATACAAATCTTATTCTTTCAAAAATTCAGACCGTCATAAAATCTCATTGATGGGGGCCTCAAACTTGGCCATTTTGATATTTTCAGCATCCTTTTTCCATGTCTGACATTCGTTAAGTTAGAACCCATAATTTTATGAAAAATAGGTCACGTGATGGCTAGCTGCAAAGGGCCTATTTCACCAAAAACATTCAACATCACCCATTCAATATTCATGACGAGAGCTTTTCGACGAGATCGTAAATTGAGAATTATCAGAATTGTAACAGCCAGTAAAACCGACACCTGAGTGTCTTTGTCTTGCCATCACGTGATTTTGCTGAGCGGACTGGTTCATTTGAGTGTACGGCCCGAATGCCCAATAATTTATCTAGTCGTATTATCATGACGTGACTCTTGGTGGAATACTGGATTGAACATTATAAATCTGAAATGAGGCGTGTAATTACTGCTTATCTTGTTCTGTAACCCTTTCGAATACAAGGATTAGACGCGTGATCGTGAACATTATTGAAACTTCAGAATATCGTGTCACTGTCGCGATAAAGAGATTGCAGACAGACAAAAACTGTCTCGTAGAAAATATATGGCCAGTATTTTCAATATCGGTATTTTCTGCGGGACAATGAACTTGTGTCTGTCCACAGCGACATGATATTCTGGAGTTTGCCTGTTGTTCACGGTCACGCGTTTTGCATGTGACATTGGCCAATCAGCATAAATTTAATTTGGATTTAAGTTTCATCAGAAGTTATAATCATGATTACCATGTGCATTTATTAGCAGAAAATTGGTCCACAAGCCGATTGCTCTGCTTTCTGCTGCTACACCGTGCTGCCGTGACCTAACCCGGGTCGAAACTTAACGTCCAGGGTTGCGATTCTTGGCTTTCAGTTTGGAGTCTATCATGTTATTGTCTACGTAGTAATCAGCCTTTCTTCATTGTTATATTTCTATTTTTTTTTACAGATCCTACGTATACCAGCAGCTAGCATTTTCGTTTGCTGTCCCTTGCATCATTTGCATTTTATGGTTAGCATTTTTTGTACGGCTAACGCTTAAAGGACCACACTCAACCAAAATGCATTGCGGGCGAGCACTGTACCGGCGCCATTTTCTGTAATACAGATAAGACGTATTTCCCGATTGTGTTCGATCATCGGACTGTATCATTGCAATCCGCAGAGACAGGCTGCTGTAGATGCCTCCTTGATGTTCTTTTAGAATTTATAGTTTGTATTCTGCGTATATTTGGTAGTTGTGTAAAATGGGGTTGACTAGCCTACACGACTTCTACGGTTCGTGACATTTGTACATTTGCCGCTCTCTGTTCGGTCACTCGACCTTTCTTGTCGCTTCACTCGTGTTCATGAAGGGCATTTCATGTTGTGTAACAAGGAGGAATTTTAAGTGAATTTGAGCCGTTAGATCATGCTATGGCAAATTTTTTTTAGGTCATAGGTCTGCATGTTATCTGCGTGTCGACTCGTTGAGTTTGACACCTCTGTAATTTGCCATGTGTTTTTGCATTTTTTAGGCTCATTTCTATTGCAAGATATGCTTTTATGAGTCTCCATGAATTTGCTTTTGAGGGACGAAATATGAAATTTACCGTGACATGTTGCTTACTTGCATTCTATATTGTGACGCCGGACCCGGCTGTGATTAGAACTGTTTGCAAGCACAGTAGGTAGATCCTTATCACGGATATCATATTTGTTCTCGTACGATTTCCTTCGGAGACGCCGTAGCTTTACTTTGAGAAAGCTATACGTTTGTCTAGTGACATTCTTATGTTTCTTGCAGCTATCTGCTCGAGCTTATGTTTCTCTTGCTCGATGTATAGGCTTATTCCTCCTTTGGTTGTTCTGGCACCACATGATTCAAATGTAGCTGTTTACGCGCAAGTCCTGTTGACTGTTTTGCGTGTTTTATATGCCATTGTTCGGCTTAGTTCAGGCAAGACCATGGTTTCGATCCTCCATGTGGATCTCATCAGTTGCCGGTATTTCTAAAATACTCTGTACATCTGAAGTTGCTAGCGCAACTCGTACCTCTGTGAGAATGCAAGACATTCTGCGGCTTGGCACAAACTTCTCGTGGTGTGTACCCTTGTGACGGATAGAACATGTCTGGTTTCTATTGGCTATGACAGCTAGCCAATGGCGTAATGTACTTTTCGATCCTTACTTTTTTGAAGCTTGACCTCGTTATTGTGTGTTTCTTTGACGGCATTTTTTCTAGATTTCTAGGCACTCGATGGTTGATCTGCAATTTGGAGCTATTTTGATTTAACGCACATGTTCTTTTGCAAACCCCCTCTTTAAAATAGGGTTGATGCTATACATTGAGTGCGTATTTTTTGCTTTAAGCTCCTTGACGTTAGTTGAGTGCTGCTATGTCTTGCACGATGTAGAACGGGGCACGTCCATAATAATCATATCAGTGTAAAATGGGGTTGACTAGCCTACACGACTTCTACGGTTCGTGACATTTGTACATTTGCCGCTCTCTGTTCGGTCACTCGACCTTTCTTGTCGCTTCACTCGTGTTCATGAAGGGCATTTCATGTTGTGTAATATATAGAATATTAGTTGTGTAATATAGAATGCAAGTAAGCAACATGTCACGGTAAATTTCATATTTCGTCCCTCAAAAGCAAATTCATGGAGACTCATAAAAGCATATCTTGCAATAGAAATGAGCCTAAAAAATGCAAAAACACATGGCAAATTACAGAGGTGTCAAACTCAACGAGTCGACACGCAGATAACATGCAGACCTATGACCTAAAAAAAATTTGCCATAGCATGATCTAACGGCTCAAATTCACTTAAAATTCCTCCTTGTTACACAACATGAAGTGCCCTTCATGAACACGAGTGAAGCGACAAGAAAGGTCGAGTGACCGAACAGAGAGCGGCAAATGTACAAATGTCACGAACCGTAGAAGTCGTGTAGGCTAGTCAACCCCATTTTACACAGAGAGCGGCAAATGTACAAATGTCACGAACCGTAGAAGTCGTGTAGGCTAGTCAACCCCATTTTACACTGATATGATTATTATGGACGTGCCCCGTTCTACATCGTGCAAGACATAGCAGCACTCAACTAACGTCAAGGAGCTTAAAGCAAAAAATACGCACTCAATGTATAGCATCAACCCTATTTTAAAGAGGGGGTTTGCAAAAGAACATGTGCGTTAAATCAAAATAGCTCCAAATTGCAGATCAACCATCGAGTGCCTAGAAATCTAGAAAAAATGCCGTCAAAGAAACACACAATAACGAGGTCAAGCTTCAAAAAAGTAAGGATCGAAAAGTACATTACGCCATTGGCTAGCTGTCATAGCCAATAGAAACCAGACATGTTCTATCCGTCACAAGGGTACACACCACGAGAAGTTTGTGCCAAGCCGCAGAATGTCTTGCAT
This sequence comes from Orbicella franksi, assembly GCF_964199315.1. Classification (NCBI taxonomy): domain Eukaryota; kingdom Metazoa; phylum Cnidaria; class Anthozoa; order Scleractinia; family Merulinidae; genus Orbicella; species Orbicella franksi. Next base: position 26,828,440 of record NC_138152.1, on the reverse strand, counting down.
TCTCACAGAGGTACGAGTTGCGCTAGCAACTTCAGATGTACAGAGTATTTTAGAAATACCGGCAACTGATGAGATCCACATGGAGGATCGAAACCATGGTCTTGCCTGAACTAAGCCGAACAATGGCATATAAAACACGCAAAACAGTCAACAGGACTTGCGCGTAAACAGCTACATTTGAATCATGTGGTGCCAGAACAACCAAAGGAGGAATAAGCCTATACATCGAGCAAGAGAAACATAAGCTCGAGCAGATAGCTGCAAGAAACATAAGAATGTCACTAGACAAACGTATAGCTTTCTCAAAGTAAAGCTACGGCGTCTCCGAAGGAAATCGTACGAGAACAAATATGATATCCGTGATAAGGATCTACCTACTGTGCTTGCAAACAGTTCTAATCACAGCCGGGCCCGGCGTCACAATATAGAATGCAAGTAAGCAACATGTCACGGTAAATTTCATATTTCGTCCCTCAAAAGCAAATTCATGGAGACTCATAAAAGCATATCTTGCAATAGAAATGAGCCTAAAAAATGCAAAAACACATGGCAAATTACAGAGGTGTCAAACTCAACGAGTCGACACGCAGATAACATGCAGACCTATGACCTAAAAAAAATTTGCAAATAGCATGATCTAACGGCTCAAATTCACTTAAAATTCCTCCTTGTTACACAACATGAAATGCCCTTCATGAACACGAGTGAAGCGACAAGAAAGGTCGAGTGACCGAACAGAGAGCGGCAAATGTACAAATGTCACGAACCGTAGAAGTCGTGTAGGCTAGTCAACCCCATTTTACACTGAATTCGCAGCAGGCACAGATTCTTTATTGTTTCTGCACGGCTTTGCAGAACTGCCACATACACATGTCGCCGCGCACCTCAAACCAGCATCACGACAAACACATCCACGGAATTTCCCACTTTTCCTGCTACAAGTGTTTTTGCACTGGCAAGTCTGTTCAAAATCATTAGAAAAATTATGAGTGTTACATACCCATTTAGAAATATTGCCAAAATCGATGGAACTCACCACTCGTGAACCTTCTCGAGAAGTTCCCGGTAGCTCGGTGCTTCGATGCGAAACCGCAATACGACCTACTGGAGACCCGTCACAGTTTATCAATCCTTCACCAATGTTACTATCCTCGCTATCATTAGTCACATTAACGGAAGTTCCTTCGCTTTCGTCCATCTTCTAGATTTCTCTCACTTCACGCACGTGTGTATGACAAGTCGACATGTGAGAAATGTCCGCGAATTCCCGGATAATAACAATCACAAAGGCGCGCAAAGCACACTGGTTGCGTGTGGTCCTTTAAAATGTTCCAATTTTTACGCTCACCGGCTACATTTTTGGCCCGTTTTACGGCTACCGGTTTATCCCTCTGAGACCCACTAATATTGTACAAACCGTTAACGAACCGATTTCTCTGTTTAAATGATAAACAACTTAACTTTTAACCCCATCCCTTGTGTAATCTGGAACAGCACGACACATCATAGCAGTGGCATAGATACATACAACACGCAAAACAGACAACAGTCTTGCACGGTAAAGAGCTAGCTACATTTGAATCATGTTGTGCCAGAAGAAACAAAGGAGGTGAAAACTAAACATAAAGCTACAGGGTCAGCAGTCTACGACAAAGTAAGACAAAGCGAAAATTTGATAATAAGCATCATACTGTACCAAGCTCGATCTCAGGCTCTCTCTCCTTTGCCTATCCGTATCATTAAGGAGAGAGACATTGGTTGAAACGGTCACGTGGGGTGCTTTTCAAGAACAAACTGATTTAGTTATTTTTATATAATGTGTGATGTTATCAGAAAATGGAAAGAATATTTACATGTAAACTTACATGGAAATTTTCAGGTGTATAAACTTTCAGAGGGAATTTTCATGACCAATAGCTCTCTATCCCATTCTATCCAACCGCTGTTGGGCTAGCTACTTTACCAATAGATATCAAATTTCAGAAAAGGTTTCTTTTGATTGACATCGGCGTTACCACAGCAACGCACTGTTGACGTCACGTGTTGTAGCTCCATGTCTTGCAATGTCCTGTAGAAACGTGATTCGGCTGTACAAATGTATAAAATTTGATTGTAGTGACTCTTACTATTAAAATATACTCTTAGTAAACACTACATAATGTAAAAGTGAAATGGTTTCTTGCATTCTAATTAAATCTCTTTTTCGAGAATATTCAATAGGGTCTTTCAATAAAATAAGAGGCCCGACTAATTCCTCTCGGGTTAACATACATGATACTCTGGGACAGCTTCACCAGTCTCGACCCCAGGCTCCCTGTTCTTTTCCTCCCTTGTTTCTTAGGACAAGGGAGGAAAAGAAGAGAGAGTCTAGGATCGAGTTGCAGTTTCTCCCGCCTGTTTCCTATCTACTGAATGCCTGATTGGCTCACGGCCGTATCATCAAGTCACGTGAGGATGGCATTCCATGAGTTGCTATTTTCTCTTCAGTCTCGATCAAGGAGTGCCACGAAGCAATTCAATTACACAAGATTCGCCGTGATTTTCACAAATATTTGCAATGGCTACCTCAAGTAACATGTCCACTTCAGCTACCCCACCAGATTTCTCAAAGCCGTGGATGTACAGTGATGTCGCTCTTAATGTAGAAGGTCAGATGTTTCACGTCCATCGCTTTGTTCTTGCCATGTGGTCGCATGTGTTCAAGAAGATGTTTACGTTTAAAGAAAAGAATTTGTATCCAATTCATCTTCCAGGCAAAAGGCAAGTGCGATCAAGGAGCTTCTACTGATTGTTTATTCAACTGTATCAGACAAAGGATGGAAATCTGTGACGAAAGAAAATTACTATTTCCTGTTCGAACTCGCCGACGAGTATCAGATGGACTCCATTAACCAGAGATGAGAAGATTTTTTGATCGAAAAGGTAACAAGTACGTCCGGAAATACCTTCCTTGATGAGGTGAGATTTGCACAGACTCACAAACTACAGAAGCTCATTCAAACCATAGTCAACAAAGCTTTTCATGAGCTACGGCTGGATGATTTCAAAAGCCATCATATGTATTGTTATTTAGAGCCAGACATTTATAAACAGATTGTTGACGGAATGATAAAAAAGCACGAGGAGAAGCAGAATTCACAGCCGTATTAGATGGCCACCAACCCTTACTAGGCCTGGTATTTTTCCTGCTCCAATATATCATTAGTAATCCGTACGGTATATAAAGTGTAGGTTTTGGGTGAACACAGGCGACCACAGCTCCTTAGAATACTTTTAAAAATTAATAGTTGACTTGTACAATACAAGATTAAGATATTTATCTACATGTACGACCGTTTACTTAAATATTCGTTTTGCACATATCAGTCCGCCGGTTTCACTAATGATTGATCAACCAGCCAACACCAACAAATTAACCGTCATAAACATCGCATCGGCGTCAACATAGTAACAAAGTTACCATGGTATTCTCTGGTCACAGAGTTCGAGCTGTTTTACTAAAAATAATTGCTGTACGATAGGCCTGCTCTAGTAAAAGTTCAGTTGGTCCACCAGATTTCTCAGAGCCGTGGGAGTTTAGCGATGTCGTTCTTGTGGTAGAAGTTCAGAAGTTTCATGTCCATCGATTGACTCCGTTTTGATGTTATCGCCAGTGTTTTAGATGATGTTTACATCAGAGTTTTAAAGAAAAGAACTTGGTTGAAATTCCTCTTCCGGGCAAAAGGCAACTGAGATCAGACAGCTTCTACTGATTAATTATCCAACAAGTTAAATCTGCGAAAGCGTGAAAAGCCCTAAGGAAGGAAAATTGCTTCTTCCTGTTAAACTCGTTGATGAGTATCAAAGAGATTGTTGAGGGAATTACAGAAAGACTTGAGGAAACTTGGAGCTAGCCGATTGAAACTTCCAACGTTACGCTCAACGTTTCATTTACACAGACCTACAAGTTTGACAAACGTCTTTGCACAATCGTTAAATAATCAACAAAGCTGGTAAGCTGCGGGTTAGAGATCTCGAAAGTCATAAGATATATCACAAAATTCATAATGCTGAGCAACAGATTTATGAACAGCTAGAATCTGAGTGGAGGGGGAATTGTAGAAAGTATTGGGAAGGATTTTAGCAGCTTAGCAGTTCTGTTATAGGTACTAAAGGGTTTCAGCTAAGGCATGCCGCAGACTTGTAAGACTTATAACTATTTGAGGTGACACTGACGATGAAGCGTGCATAAGCAGTTTGAAAAGGGTAGGTACTCTTGAAACTCATTTTACTCATACTTTTAACAGTGCATGCAGTACAAGATCTGATCCGTTTGATTTGAGGAAATGAGAATACTCTCCGTTTGCTGCCGTTAAAACCAGTATCTGGCAGATCCGAGGATACACACAATAACTAACTAAATAGAAGTCATCACCGAGAGATCTAGAGTTACTAGTTTATAGTCTGCTCGTAGTTATGTTGTTCTCACATTCAATCATGAACTCCTCGAAGCTTTTCCTGGAAGCTAGGAATAGCGTCAATTAGCTTTCCTAGAAACTCGTGTTTTTACTTCCGGTAATTTTCTCCGATCTCATTTCCTCCCCGGAAAATGCGAGTTTTCTCGGTTATCCCATATTTTGCAATTTTCTGAATTTTTCCGCTTTAGTGTTCGCAGCGGAATCAGAGTACGTGAAAAAGAAATGGAAAAATTGTTTTTTTGATACGCTGCATCGTAAGATTAACTTTTAGCCCTTACCCGCGCGTAAGTCTGATGCGTAAGAGTCAATACAAGCCAAACCGTCAACACTGGCAGAGAACATAAGTCTTAATGCATGAAATTTGAAATCTTCAATTTCCTATGTCTGTTTCAACTTCAGTGGTGGCACCCTCGTGGTTTTTTTCTTTTGTTTCGAGATTTTTCCACATCATCTCGGATCGATTGAACGATTTTTCATTGGCATCGGAGTTGCCACGGCAACACAGCGTTCATATGTTGTAACTACCGTCACTCTTTCTTCCAGTATAAACCTGGATTGGCTGAATAAATGTTTTCAATTTGAATAATTATAAGTAATGACCTCAACTTTCAAAATATGTCTATGTCTTTAACAGTTACATTATATGGCGTGACGTAAACAAGGGATATCTTGAGTTCTAGCAACGCAATTGAAACTCTACCACCTCTGTTGAGCTGCTGTGCAATGGATAAACCAGGAACTGCTTCACCTGGTCCACCCGACTTCACAGAGCCGTGGAAGCTAAGCGATGTGGTACTTTTGGTTGAAGAACAAAAATTTCATGTTCATCGAAGCACGCTTGCCATCTGGTCGCCAGTGTTTGAGCGGATGTTTACGTCTGACTTTAAGGAGAAGAACTCGGATGAAATTCCCCTTCCAGGGAAGAAAGCGAGTGAAATTAAAGAGCTGCTTCAAATAATGTACCCATCATTGGAGGAGAAAGTCATATCAAGGAATAACTGTTATTTCCTGCTGGATCTTGCTCGCGAATATCAGATAGCCTCCCTTACTAGAAAGTGCGAAGATTTCCTGGTTTCTGCGGTGAAAACAAGGAAAGAAAAAGATGTATTAGCCGTGCTGATCGTTGGGCAAAACTACGAGCTACAGACAGTGATAGAATCATGTGTGTATGAAGCTCGTCGTTTGCGTTTGAAAGAATTAAAGCAGCATACCAAGCACGGAGAGATTGACCCAGATAATTATACACAGATTACTGAAGGAATTATCGAACGACTTGAGAAACAGTGCAGGGAAGTTAAATCTAATTGTTCACAGAAGTTGCATGATTTGAGCATATGTCTATATAATCATGCTATTAGGAAAGGAAAAGTCTCATGTATTCAATCGATGCATATGTATGACCGTTTGGCACCTAGACCAACCACCGATCAATATTTGCATGCCTTAAATGAAGACAATTCTGAGCACAAATGCCCCTCGAGCTCGAAGTCTTTCTGCCCTGGGTTAAGTGAGGTTTCGATTCATCTAACGGAATTGAAAAGAATACTAGACACTTTGCCATAGACAAGAACTTTTGGCATCGTATACGACGATAACATTGCTCTATAAACCCGTGTTACAGTACTTATTCGATGGTGTCAACTGCTGTTTAGCACCATGAATGCAATTGCGGTATCTAACATATTAAGGAAAATTGTTTGGTCCTGTTAGGGAGGTACTTGTGTCTCCTGTCTTAATTTCGCAAGCAGCTTTGTCGACATTTCGCAAGGTTCTTGGGACAATTGTAGCTTAGCTTGAAAAATATATACATTTTTTTGTAATATCACATTCTGCAGAAAATGAGAGATTGAAATATTGTCAGTATATATTAGGTAATAGTTATATCTTGGGTGGTTGAAATCAAGAATTATTATTTTTACTGGCTGCACTTTAAATTATGATATAATTTAATGGATGTTATAATGCCTTAAGACGCGATGTAGTTTTAAATGAATGGCAGTTCTTTTAGTAGTGAACCAGTTTTGTTGACCTCTTACTAAAAAATAGCACAGTTTATTGATCCAGCTAGATTGATTGGTACCGACAATAAATGACTGACGTAGGCTCGATAAATCTCAGTGTAATTTCTACTAAAATAATGTTTTAAAAGTATTCAGTGGAGTAATTTTCCAACTGATTACCAACAATAGTACCCCAGAAAGCTTTTCCTAGAAGCTAATTCGCTTTTTCCAAGAAAAGTACGTTTTTAACTTCCGGGGCTTTTCTTCGAAATTCACTTCCGTTCCTCGCGTGATCCTGGCAATAGATCGTTTTCATGTGACGTCGTAATTCTCTAAAATCCAAAATTAAAGAGCCAGCAAAGTTTTTATCCTCATCAGGCATAAGAGGTGGTAAATATATAATTATCCGTTTACAATTTTACAGCTCAATTGCATCGTAAGATTAACTCTTAGCCCTTACCCGTGTGTATTTTAAATCTGACTAGCGTGAAGTCAATACGAGCATACATCTATGAATATGAAATTAAAAAAAAAAAAAACACAAACAAACAAACAAACAAACAAACAAAAAAAATAATAATAGCCAATCTTCAATTTCCTGTGTTTGTTTCAACATCTGCTGGCATCCTCGGATTTTTCGAGATTTTTCCAGTCACTATCCCCGCAGAAATGAAAGAATAGTACTTCTTTATCTAAGCTATATGTCGCGCTTGCTTTTGGGTTTAATTGGCATCGACGCTACCGCAGCAACGCAGTATGACGTCATGTGTTGTAGCTATTTTATATGACTATTCTACGTCCTGTGGAAACGTGGTTCGGCTACATTGATTGCAATGAATTTTACTTTTAAAATAAACATTATTATACAGTTACATTCTATGAAAAGCGGAAGCACAAAGTAATGTGGGATACCTATACGGCTTGAGTGACTTTACAGTCAGTATAAAATATAGACTGCGGACTGCAAACCGTGAACTACGGACTACGGATTACGGACTACGGACTGCGGACTGCGGTCTACGGACTACGGACTACGGACTGCGGACTACGGACTGCGGACTGCGGACTACGAACTGGGTATATGACACGGACTCAGATAAAATGCAGACTGCGGACTAAATGCGGCCTACCGACTTCGGACTGACTTTAAAACACGGACAAAGGTACAAAATGCCGATTTTCCTGCCAATTGGCCACGGTGCATGAAGGGAATGGTATTTTCCCGCCATAAATGTCATTTGGAAAAACTGCGCATGTGCTAACACCCCAAGATGGCCGGCATTGAAGGTAAGGGCTGCGATTATTTCACATATTAATTAATTCTTCTTTTCTCGCAGAGTTTCGATTTCCAAGATAGCAAAATTTTGATAGTATAGAGCAAAGTGCCTTTCTGGCTGTTGTTATCTTCACGGGGAAGCAATCGACAACTCCATATGTTGCCTTTACTATTTCATTTCTCTCTACCTGGTTTTGAAACTTTTCGATTGCTTCCCACTATATGATCAATATGTGAACATGATCAAGTTACACACAGTTTCAGTAACGTGAACTATACCATACTCTACAAATAAGTTAAGTGTATGCGTGATTTTTTGGGGAGTTTTTATTTTTATTTTAGTTTAGTTCTCTAAATTTGGGGGGCGTTTTCAATAAAACAATTATTCTACTAGCACTTGTTGGATATGAAATGGCTATAGCCAACTCGGCGCTACGCGCTTCGTGGGATATCTACCATCACATATCTAACGCGCGCTCAATACGCCAGAGATTTCCTTAGTTACGTTGAACTGAAGTTACAGCTAAGGCATTAACATTGGTTAGGGCGGTGCCATCAGGTGGGCTAGTAGATACTGCTGTGTTAGTAGCCATTCCTGTTGAACACCCGAGGCAGGGTTACGCAGACACCGGAAATTATTTTGAAACATGCATGAAGAAAATGTGTCTTGATGACGCCACAATTTTTTTGACAATCGATACAATGCTGTTTGAATGCAATGTCTAAATGCATTGCTATTTTGGCTCAGCAAATGGCAAGTGAAAGTTATGCATGGTGGCAATTATTCTACTGAAAAATGATCATAAAAACAGGAAAACAGAGGCCACTACTTTCTATCTCTCAAGCATGAAGGTGTTTCTTTGAATCATTTTAATGTTCAATGACGCGCGACTGACCACGTGAAACAGGCAAAAGCTATTTATGACTCGCCATTTTCTGCTCACTTAGTGCCACGAAAACTCGATTCCACAGGATTGCGATTCGATTCGCTCTAGTTTACAACTACTGTACAATGGCTACCTCAAGTCAGAATTCAGCTGCTCCACCAGATTTTTCAGAGCCATGGAAGTGTAGCGATGTTGTTCTGGTCGTCGAAGATCAGAAGTTTCATGTCCATCGTTATACCCTTGCAATGTGGTCGCCTGTCTTTGAGAAAATGTTTACATCAGAATTTAAAGAAAAGAAGTCGTGTGAAATTCCTCTTCCAGGCAAAAAGGCAAGTGAGATCAAGGAGCTTCTATTGATTATCTATTTTAATACATCCGGGGAAGCGTGGAACACCGTAACGAATCAAAATTGCTACTTCCTAGTCAAGCTCGCTGATGAGTATCAGATGGAAGAGATTTTCAAGAGGTGCGAAGATGTTTTGGTCAAGTTGGTATCTTCTAAGTCGGGAAATACCTTCCTTACTGATCTGACGTTTGTACAGACGTACAAGATAGAAAGACTGCTTAGAACAATTGTCAACAAGACATCACGCCTAATGGCATCATACGAAAAGGCATCACGCAAGAAGGCATCACGCGAAAAGGCATTTTCAATACGAGCATGCATGCATGAATTTGAAATTGAAAAAAAAGGCAATCCTCAATTTCTTGTGTTTGTTTCAACTTCTGCTGTCATCCTCGGATTTTTCGACATTTTTTTCCATTTACCATGCCGGAATTGAACGAGTGGTACTTCCTTATCTAAGCTCTATCGGGCTTACAAGTGTCTATCAATTATTGAATTACGCTTTGCTAATTGCGGTATTCTGGTTCTTGGGGATTTTAACAGATTGGACATTACACCCCTCCGGAACAATTTCCAACTAAAGCAAATGGTCCACCTTCCCAACTCGCGGTAGAAGAACACTTGATTTAATCCTCACCAATATCTCAGAATACTACCAGGCTCCCATGGACCGCCCCCCTTTCGGCCTATCGGACCACGCTACAATTGAACTTTAGCCGAAGGAAAGAGCTCATATGAAGCAAGCTATGTTCAATATCAAAGCGAGGGATTTGCGCCCTAGTAAACGCCAAGCAATGAGCTCTTATTTAGAGGCGGTGGATGTGTGCGCCATGACTAGCGCCTTGGAGACGTGCGTGAAAAAAGTCTCGCTCCTAGAAGAGATTATGACGACAGGTCTTGATTGCATCCTCCCCATTCAATCCCGGAGGGTGCACTCTACCGAGCCTCCTTGGATTACCTCCACTCTCAAAGAACTGATTCAAGCGCGTCTACGCGCCCTTTCCCGTGGGGACAACCAGCATTTTCGTGAATTTAGGAATCGTGTGAATCGTGAGAGGAACGCGTGTCGGGCTAAATACTTCCAAGCGAAGGTTGAGCCGTCTGCCTGGTGGACAGAAGTTAAGAAACTTAGCGACAGTTCTCCGGCTTTTACGGAAAGATCCTATATCACTACATCTCTACAACATTTATATGGGCCTACGGATAACGTCAATCTTGCCAACATCAACAAGGCCTTTCTCTCGCCCATGCGTAGTTTCACACCTATCCCGGCTGACTACGTCATAGATCCTGCTAATAGCGCAAGCCAGAAACCAGCCTTTGTTGTATCAAAGGAATCAGTTTTAAGAAATTGATAAAACTAAACAGAACTAAAGCGCAAGGTCCTGACGGAATCCCAGGGTGGGTGTTGAAAGAAAATGCAGACGTTTTGGCAGGGCCTATTGCAGACATTCTTAACTCATCATATCGTGAAGGTCGCCTCCCTCCATCGTGGAAAGAGGCAGATGTTTTGCCGGTGCCCAAGCAAAAACCTGTGCAGGACATAAATAAACATCTTTGACCCATCTCCCTGACAACAATTCTGTCAAAGATAGCGGAGGAGTACGTCGCTGAATCTTACGTCAAGCCTGCTGTCCTCCAAAAGATCGATCCACAACAGTTTGGAACAATACCCAAAATCCAGCACCACGCATGCGTTAATAAGTATGATACATTCCTGGGCGAAATCAACGGATGGAAATGGATCGACTATGAGAGTTATGCTCTTTGACTTTCGCAAAGCATTCGATCTGATCGACCATCATGTTCTGGCGCGAAAGCTTTCCTCGTATGACATCCCAAGACCGCTTATGTGTTGGATTATAGACTTTCTTATGGATCGTAAGCAAAGGGTGAAGCTCAGCTGCGATTGTGTCTCGGAATGGGAGGCTGTTCCTGCGGGGGTCCCACAGGGGACCAAACTGGGCCCATGGTTATTTCTTATCATGATAAACCATCTCTCTGTAGCTGATACAACTCTCTGTAAATATGTTGATGATACCACTCTCGCCGAGTCAGTATCCTAGAACGAAACCAGTTGCATGCAATCATGGGTTGATGAACTTGTTCGACAGTCTGAAGCTGATGGTTTTCAGCTAAACGAGTCTAAGTGTAAGGAGCTGAGAATATCCTTTTCTAGTTTACCTAGTACTGTAGACCCTATCACTATTAATGATAAGCAAATCGAAGTTGTCTCGTCCGCAAAGCTATTAGGAGTTTTAGTTTCAGACGACCTCAAGTGGAATGTACATGTTAATTATATTTGCAAAAAGACCGCAACACGCCTGTATTTCCTAAAGCAGCTAAAACGCGCGAAGGTCAACCCGAAGGATATGTTACTGTTCTATACAACATGCATCCGTCCTGTCCTAGAGTATGCGTGCTCAGTTTTCCATCATGCGTTGCCGCAGTACCTATCTAATAACATAGAAAGACTCTAAAAGTTCGCACTGCGGATAATATATCCTGACCTATCTCATGCTGAGGCTGTAGTAGCTGCAGGCATCTGTTCACTGTATGAGAGAAGACAGGCACTGAGCGAAATTTTATTTGCTCAAATTATGGGAGGCCCATGCCATAAGCTATATGATCTGCTGCCACCACGTAACGAGTCCACTTACTGCACACGAACCCGGGGATACTTTGAGCTACCGATTTGTAAGACACATAGGTTTAGGAACACTTTTATTATGAGCCGTAGTTTTAATTATAAATAGTTTGTAAGATTTTTCCCTTTATAATATAATTTTTTCATTGTAAAGTAATTCGTAATTCAGCCGCTCCGGCGGCTGCAATGAGTTTGCTAATAAAATCAATCTATCAATCTATCTATCAATCAATCTATCAATCAATCAATCAATCAATCAATCAATCAATCAATCAATCTATCTATCTATCTATCTAACTATCCATCCATCCTATCTATCTATCCTATCTATCTATCTATCCTATCTATCTATCTATCTATCTATCTTATCTATCTATCTATCTTGTTTTTGTGTTTAATTGGCATCGTTGTTACCACAGCGACGCAGTATGACGTCATGTCTTGTAGCTTTTCTACATGTCATTCTACGTCCTGTAGAAATGTGGCTGGACTAAATTGCTTGCAATGAGTTTACTTTTAAAATAAACATTACATTATGAAAAGCGGAAGCGTGAACTGATGTGGGATACCTATACGGCTTGCGTGACTTTCCGGTCAGTGTAAAACACAGAGTGTGGACTGCGGACTGCGGACTGTGGACTGTGGACTGTGGACTGTGGACTGTGGACTGTGGACTGTGGACTGTGGACTGCGGACTGTGGACTGTGGACTGTGGACTGTGGACTGCGGACTGCGGACTGCGGACTGCGGACTGCGGACTGCGGACTGCGGACTGCGGACTGCTGACATGCGGACCGCGGACTGCAGACTGCGGACTGAAGACTGCGGACTGGGTATAAAACACGGACAAAGGTACAAAATGCCGATTTTCTTGCCACGTGACCACAGTGCATGAAGCGGTCAGTTATCAAAGTCCGTAAATGATTGTCAGTAACCGACCACCTCTATTTAGCGGCCACGGCCACCTTTTGGTCGTCCCGATGGGAGTTTTTCTATTGTCTTTAGCCCTATTAAACGGAAACCCAAAATTTAAAAACCGTAAATTTACTTTATTTTGGAAAAGGCGATGGTAGATAAGAGTCCGAAATAGAAGGTGACGAGTGCTAAAAACATTCAAACACATGTTTGCCATAATTGTTTAAATAAAGGATATCATAATCGTTAAGGAGTTCGGATATCTGACCTTAATTAGCATAGAAATTAATATTTACGATTTCATTTGTACGTTTCTTTACATAGTTTTAGCTTCGATTGAGCCATAATATATATACGGAGAGTCCGTCGATGAGGTTTGACATCATTGATAAAAGATATTCGCCTAACTGGTGGATGGCGTCCGGCTTATTTTAGTTTTACGAGAGCCGAGTTAACGCTTGGAGCAGTTATGCACCTGTCAATGGTTTCCACCAGAATGGGGGGGGGGGGGGGGGAGGGGGGATTAACATTTCTCCTTCAATTTTTGGTCAACTTTTTCATCCTGGGGCAAAAATTTTCATATCAACTCCCCCACCCTAGGGAAATTCCGTAGAATATCCAAAGAACTTATTTTAAAAAAATCATGTTAAGATCGTCAAACGTGAGAGACTTTAACATTAGTGGAAACCTGTTAAATGATGAAGGTAAATGAAATGGTTTTACTTTCAAATGGCATCTTCCATGATACAGAGGGGGCACCGCCAGAATTCAGTTGTGGGTGAATTGACGCACTGGGTATGGTACCATTCAAAACACTGCTCACACTCAACCCATGAGATGTAAGGAGCATTGGCAACTGTTGGTTCCTCATTACACGGTTCAAATCACATCCAAATCACTTTACTTGACGCCAGCAGGCGAAAAAGCGATCTATCGACTGATAGTGCAAAGAAGAAACGTTGTTATAACATAAAAGATCGGAGAAATATGGTAAATATAAACTCATCACTCACCTTTTCAAGATCCTGTGAACGCCCACCGATCTATACGAACGCACCAAAATACCAGGTTTGAAGGTAGGTTTTACGTCGTGTATGGTACTTCTACTGTCCCCGTCGACCTAACGTTGACAATCTTTCCGACCCTGGGCCAACCCAGACTTGTCAAATTCATGACCCAGGGGAGCCAATTTTATGTCAAACCCTGTGGGTATACCCCCCCCCCCTAGGGGAAACCACTGACAGGTGCATTACGCGCGCAACGCAATTAGGGGCCGTCCAACATTTCCTGCAGTGTTCTAATTTATTATGTGTTTCTCATGACGCTGTTAATTCACGAGAACATTTAGAAGAATTATTTACGGATTAAGCCTGGACTGCTCTTAACTTGATATCGGATTAATAGCAGAAACCCCAGAATAAATTTACGCTGTTTCACGTTCAGCGGAATTTGATTGATTGAGGATAGTTAAATCCAAGTTTCTTTCAACTATGAAACCTTATATTACGTTATATAATAGCCTGCATTATCAATTTTACGAACTATATTTTACATATAAACGGAGGCGTAAATGGTATTGTAATTAAGTTGAAAGTTATCAATAAAACAGGCAAAAGAGTCACTAAACTATACAAAGTATTATAATATAGTTTTGTAAGTAAGGCCTAATGTTTTTTACTGTGCTAGTGAATTATCTATAATCACCAACCCTAAGTCTCTATCAGCAAAATCAATTTTCAACGATTTCTTATATTCCGTAAGAAGAATAATTAGGGTCAGTTGGATCTTGAAGCCGTTGACGTGTTGTACTTTCTTGTACTTCATTTGAGATGGTCGCTGTAGAAGTAGGTATTGGCTCATGGTGGCAAGTTTTTTCGGAGTCAAAAACTGGCAGGAGGAAATTATGGCGGCCATTCCACTGAAAACCCTTGAAAAACAATAAAGACAGGAAATCACAAGCCACCTACAATCCCAGCCAAAAGTAGTTGGGACACTTGAACTGTATCACGTATCCCCCTTCCCCCCTAATCAATGTTGGAAAATATCGCGTTTTCTCCAACAAAAAAGGGAAAAATCACCTGATTATCAACATTGAAAGTGGGGGGAGGGGAGAACTTGCTTCGTGTCCCAAGTCTTTTGTCTGGGATTGTAGTTCTCGGTCTCTCAAGCGTGAATGTACGTGTTTGCGTGGCTCGCTTTGACGCCCATTGTCATGACAATTTAAGCTATCGTTAAGTCACGCTCGAAAGGCAATCTTTGTGTCGCCATTTTCTCCTGAGCGAGTCTCCCGACGCTTCTGATTCCGGAGTGATTCGCTTTGTGATATAATTGCTGTGCAATGGCTACATCAAAGAACAGTTCAGTTGGTCCACCAGATTTCTCCAAGCCATGGAAGTTTAGCGATGTCGTTCTTGTTGTAGAAGATCAGAAGTTTCACGTCCATCGATCGACTCTTTCGATATGGTCGCCAGTGTTTGAGACGATGTTTACGTCAATGTTTAAAGAAAAGAACATGTATGAAATTCCTCTTCCAGGCAAAAAGGCAAGTGAGATCAAAGAGCTTCTACTGATTATTTATCCAACTGTATCAGAAACGGGATGGAAATCTGTAACGAATGAAAATTGCTACTTCTTGGTCGAACTCGCTGATGAGTATCAGATGGACGCCATTAAGCAGAGGTGCGAAGATTTCTTGGTCGAAGAGGTATCTCGTTCGAGCGGAAATGAGTTCCTGGTTCATTTGACACTTGCACAGACCCACAAACTAGACGAGCTCGTTGAAACCATAATCGACAAAGCTAGTTGGCTGTCGCTGGATGATTTCAAAAGTCATGAGATGTATGATAAAATGGAGCCACACATTTACAAACAGATTGTTGAGGGAATGCTAAGAAGACATGAGGAGAGACCCACGATTTTCAAGACGGTCGTAAGACGTACTAATAAACGGTGACGTATTCGAGACGAACGGCCTGGAGTAGTTTAGACAATAACGGAATGCGCATACGTTTAGATCCGCAGAAAAATGCCCTGACAACTACCCTGAAACTGCAGGGGCTCCTTTACTTGATCGACTTTGCCATCCGTACAACTTCAATCAGTCGAATATTCATCACACAACCCATTTCGAGAAGAGCTGCTTCCACCTCGTAGGAATGGAAACTGTATCTTTCAGCAAGTTCGGTGCAGTTTGGAACAGAGGAGCAACTTCCTTAGAAGTTACGGTTAGAACTATTGTTATGCTTGTGACACAATTTTGTTGTTTGACTTGTACCTCGTGTTGAAGCCTAAGCGGCCAATTGTAACAAGTTTCGAATGCTACCAGGTTGGATCTGTTTCTGTGTAACGAAGGAATATTTATAGTTCTGACTGTTTTGACCCGAAAAGTTCTATTATATGTATGCTCATATTTACGAGAGTTATAGAAAAGGTTGATTAATCGTTGTTTAGTAAATAAGCCTGTGGTTACATGTAAGTGGTTCGTATAGAAATGTACGCTACGGTGGAAACCCGCCTCACGGTCACCTCGTTATCACGGCCACCTTGTTTTTGGGCCGGCGAAACGGCGCATGCATTTTCTTATAAAATTGAAATTGAATGGAGGGAACAATATGGTCAGAACCAGACGACAAGTAGATCACCAAGTTCTTTAATACACATCTGAAGAAAAGTAAACTAGGAATTTCATTATGAAAGTGAGTGCTGTCGAAGGTCGATAAAACGGTGGGAACTGAATTGAACAGTCGACAGGTCTGGAAATTTTTTTTATCTTTGGAGGGTAGGGCTGTCCAGAGTAGGCCCTCGCTGGATGATTTGTAATAATTACTACAGCAAGTGGTGTTTTAGCAAAATGGCCCAATCGTTAGGCTTACGGAGTTGTTTGACCCATATTGGGAAATTGCTGAAAATGCTTTGTTGTTTGTGGGGTGGGGAAAGTGGTTGAAAATGTTGGTAGTAGCAAAATAGAGGTGCTGTTCTAAAAGGTGAGAGGAAATTATTTGTTATTGTTGATTTGATAAGTCATTAATTTGATAGATGTTGGGAATTATAAATGACAACTATACTCATTAATATTTATTGGAAAATTCATCCTTATACAATGTGTATCTTGACAAGATACCAAAGTTTCTAACTTGAAGTATGTATTAAAATTTGTTTCTCATTTACACATTCAAACTGTTTTCATTTGGAACTGTAACTTGAACAACGAGTTAGAAAATAATGTTACATCCCATAAGCTTGATACAAAATGCTCTTGACTGGAGTAATTCCTTTTCAATGTGAACAATAACAGTAACTATAAAAATATGCCTAACTTGAACAATAAATTCTTTGCAAAAGGGTTTTGGTAAAGATACTTAGTAAATCAGTAGTAAGCAGGATTAAAATTTCTTCCTATATCTGTATGAAATATAATCAACCAATATTCAGTGGGTAACAATAACAGTAACTATAAAAATATGTCTACCTTGAACAATGATTCATTTGTTGTATGATGGCAACGTCAAACAACTGACAGCGTACGAAAGATTCGAAAGTCGAAAGCGTCTGACATCGTGCTCCTCAATTCTCAAGCGTGGATCTATAAAAGAAAAACAGCCAAACACAAATTGATCTCTTTCCGTTCGCGACCTTGATGAATAACTGGACAAGAAAATGAAGATATTTTAATAGCAAATGAAAACATTCAGAAAATACTTACCTACTTGTATGATGGCAACGTCAAACAACTGACAGCGTACGAAAGATTCGAAAGTCGAAAGCGTCTGGTCAAACAACTGACAGCGTGCGAAAGATTCGAAAGTCGAAAGCGTCTGACAGCGTGCGAGGATTTCTCACGTGCAAAGTGATCTCACACGTGGATCCCGGATGATATGACAGCCATGTGACGTGCGCGTGATTGTCGTTTCAATTGTCCCGGATAATACTCTACTGCGCAGGCTTACATCCGAGAAAATTTTGGATTTTTCGCCCTACAGAGAAGAATAGTGTGCTGTCTCGCAACGTTCGACAGCAAATATGTATATTCTAGTACCGGAATATTTTCAAGTCTGAAAATCATATAGAACAAGTTACCAAGGGGACTATTCAGAATTTTGTTACGATTACTATATTTTTGTGAGGTTATTGCTTTATGTACCTAGGAAAAGCCAAGTAATAAAAATATCAGTAAGGACAAGATTTGCCAGACTCTGATAAGTTCTTAGAAGCTCAGTTAAAGGAGCATCAAGATCCTAAGAAGTCAGATCATTAGACAAAATATTTTTTGTGGTCGTTGTAAGTCTACGCAACATTGGAATGAATAAACTAAGCTCATCAAAAACTAATTTGTAACAAGGAAAGTTTATAGTCACTTGTTGAACAATTTATATTTGTACATCAAGTTATGGCTGAGAGAAAAGACCATTCATGCCAATTTTCCCCTCATTTGAAGATAAACGCGAATGCTAGGATCATCTTTAAATCCAGGAGAGTTCCAATGAAGTTCCCTGAAATACGTCACTGGAAATCCTGCTGGGCACAATATGATCAGCATTCCCCAACATTGTCTCACAGCTTTCAGAAAAAAAGATAAGAATTATATTTTATGAAGTACGTAGCCCATGTACACAGACGCGTCTCTTCAGTTCCTTCTTGCCCCCCCCCCCCCTCCTCCCCACCCAGGAGGGATTTGGGGTTTGTCCCAAGAAAATCCATTCTGCTACGTAGCTTCTTTGGAGATCTGTATGATGTGACGCGTTGGAGATCCGAATGATGGAGATCGGAAACGTTTTCCTTTTGGATCAATTCTTGTTAAGCCATAAGTGGTGCCCAAGTCCCCTTGCGAGGAATCACAGTAGTCGTATTCATCATCTTTAACTGGATGTTTGTTTTGATGAACGCAACCTACCATGATTCCCTGCTGGTGCGTGTCATAAAGGGAGTTGGCCATACCAGTTGCAATACAAGCTTGCTCGGTTGAGAATGACTCAGTTGTAGCCTTCTTTACTGCGAGAGGATCGTTGTAATGGTTTCATCGACCGACGTGACTATTTTGTTTTCCACGTATTAACAATCTTATCTTATTTCAGTAAACTTACCATAATGACTTCAGGTCCTCTTTTGTGTTGGACCCCTTGGTCTCGTAAAATTTGATCCATCATTTTCTGGTCTGGTTTCAGCAGGGTGAGAAATCGCTGTCAGCAGAAACAAAATAAAAGATTGAAGCGCACTAGGAGGAGTTGCTTTCGCGAAAAGAAATATCGCACGCAACGAAAAACACTCGAAGGGGAATACCAGTAATTAAAGCTGTGAGCAACACATGCAACAGTTGCATCAACCACAACAAATGCTCATACAGAGACTATATAAGTACATCAAAATTATTGTCATCATCATCATCATTATCATCATTATCATCATCATCATCATCATCATCAATCCTTATCCCATTACTGGATGCGTAACCCCTCAATATCACAACCACAAGGACAAGTATATACAGAAATGATGTCGACGAAGCAAAGTTAATTCTAGTCCAATAGATTAAGGAAGCCAATTTCTTTATGAAGTGATTTAGGACGGGATACTTATCCATCGCATGTTATTCCCCAATTCTTTGTGAGGATGCCCTAGCAATATATTTACATGCTCCTATTCCTGGTCGAAGGGGGACATGAGAGTAAAGTCTTTAGTGTCTTACCCAGAACACAACACCACGACCTCCAACTCGAAACCGCTCGATCCGGACTCTTCTGCCCTAGCCATATAAGGCCACCATACTTCCAAAATAATATAAAAACAACTTCCATGAAAATGGAAAACAAATAAACAGAACAGAAACAAAAACTTACTTCACGGAGAGTTCCCGGTGTCTTCCACAATTGGTGAATTGCAAATCCTGGAATGAGCAACATGGATGCCAGGGCCATCATCCAGCCCACCAGTTCGGCTCATCCGAGATACGGCCGTTTGTTATATGACACACCGTTCCACTGTATTATATTTGCCAAGACAATAGCCTGAGGAAACGTTTACAGAGAAATTAAAGGAATCGACCGAAACTTATTTTTATCCAGATGATGCTATGCTAATATATTTAGCGTCTTCTGCATCACCCAAATCGTACTTCTTTTTGTTTTAATGTGGATTCTTTATTTCTTTGTGTCGCCTCTACCTTAAATAGCTGTTCAAAAATGTAGCCCACTTCTTTTGGAAGAGCTGAGGAAACAGGAATATAAAATCACATTCGAAATGGTCATTGCCAAGATTTATTGACTCTTGTTACTATTAATTATCAAGATAAAGCGATAGCGCTTCTTAAAAATACTTGCCATACCTTTCATGTTTGCCTTTCGCAAACCGTCTTAGTCTTTTCTATCTTTCTTTATTTCTTCTACTTAAGAATACTATGATCTTACGATTTCCTTAAATTTGAACGTAACGTAACATATTGCGACGTAGTTCCCTAAAGTGAATCATACATGCACTTATAAATACAGATAAACAATTACTTTTTCAGAAATGATACACGCGTTACACATAATAATTTACTTCTCAATTCTAATTGAAAACGTTCACTTCAACTATATGTCGATTACTATCGATGTGCTGAAGTTGTAGTTCTTTCTAAATCAAACGGATTTTCTCCTACTTTGATATTCCTTCAAATCTTATCTTCAGCAAAACGTTTCCTGGACAGTAATATCACAGTTTTACATGCCCGCTGTACCTATAAGGCTTTTTCAAACCACTTACAATTGTGCAGACAAGCGTGATGTATTTCCAACAAATTCTGAACCACAGAAACGGCTTTCGTCCAGTCATGGCCTCTACGTCAGCGCTAAATCTGTCGACCCCTTTAGGGAAGATACAGTTTATATTATCGTCTAAATGTGTACTGTGTAAGGAAAGAGACGGTTTGTATATCTGATTTCAGTTAGAATAGATCCGAACGTCCACTCCTAAGTTTGAGAAGGTGATATCATCAAAAACTCTGGCGCTGATTCATGACAGTTTCAAAAACCTCGATTTTCGTCATCAACAGTTCGCTGCACGTCCAATTTTCGTCTTTGCTTTTTCTGTTTTAAATTGTGATGGTACACTTATCTCTTATTTGATAAATAAGCCTGTCAAAGACCAAAAATAGTACGTGACTTCAAAGGCTATCCAATGTTATTTCAGACGTGCCCACGAAGCACACCCTTTTCAAGGCCCAATCAATAAATGATGTATTGCCTCTCTTCTCCCTCCACCCAGTCCCTCACAAATTAAGTTACTATAGTTACGATCAGCTGTAAGAAGTGTAGAAAGATTATATTCATATCTTGGCATTAAATTAATGTCTCACCGTAATTCCAACTGATTATAATGATTTCCATCAGAGATACAAACAGCAGAGATAATCCTGCAGTCTGGTAATCCATCGGATTAAAAATGTACATTCCTCCCTAAATGAACACAAAAAAATTCATAGAAACCGAGTTCTTCTACCACACAGTTAACGGCCAGTTATATTTCAAGCTTTATTGATGAATTTAAATTCGTATTTCCTTGCTGTCAACATTGATTGATTATCATCAACCAGTTCATCTATGAAAACTGTGACGGAATGTTCACAGAATGTTATTATGTGGAAAGTGTACTATGGGATGTACATCTGTTGCACACAAGTACATATAAGTCCACCGCAAGGTTACTGCTTCCGTGAGAGCTCGTTAAATCGGGTCTAATTCTAGGAATATCGACGCTCAATTCGTTTTCTGTAGCACAACACCTCTCTCCTCCGTAGGGTTAATTAGAACTCCGCTGTAGCAGTCACCTCGCTCAGCGGATTCTCACCACACGAGGAGCCACCTTTGAGTGTCGGTGGATGAGAGAGACACACTACACCGAATGGAAGTCCAGCACATCACAGATTAACCCCAACATTTTGCAGGTCGCCCAAAGAACTCAACGGTACCCATTTCTACTTCTGGGCGGAGAGAGGCACTATGCAGTCTTCAGACACTGAGAAACTTTACGATATCCACAATTCTTGTGGCTGGAGTAAGCCTCTCGTCGTTAGTAACGCTGGCAAGATGCAGAGAGAACGAAACGGCGTTTCAAAAGTACAGTAAGGAGGAGCTTATTAAACTTTTGTTTCAGATCTGTGGGAAACTTCAGTTTTGAATGTTTTCGCTGTCAAACGTACTCGACCGCGCCTAACTAGCCGTGTATTCTAATGGCAGAGAATCAGGAATTCAGTGACAAACTTAATTACCTGTGTAACACACGGGAGACCAAGAATGAACATGCTGGCGCAGAGCAACAGGACAAAGATTTGCTTTCTGTAACCTTTCTTCAGCCAGAGATACTCATCCACGATGGCAGTTATCACTGCCTCAATAGTGGCAAACTGAAATGCAAACAATCAACATTCAGAGCAATTTTCAACTGAGTGTCGTAAAACCAAAACTAATGTAATCAGTCTAGCCAATCACAAAGGACACAGACAATCCGGTGAACCAATCAAAACCCAAGTTAATGCACGTAGCTGACGCTAAACACTGGAAAACGTGTGCAAACGAGTCACAACTTATTTTGATTTTACTTCCGATTTGATGAAAGAGTGGTAGGAGTTTTTTTAGCCAACCGTGCAGCGTAGTAATCTCATAAAAATAACAGAGAACGCTGCCTCTATCTCAGGAAAGGACTCGTGACGAGTCTTCGTCACATTAGATTAACAAGGGAAGGGGGTTACGAAGAATACCGGCGAAATATTATGTAATCATCCGGAAGATCAACATAGCTTTTACGGTACATTATTACCGCAATACCTGGCTATCCAATCCTAGAGTGACTAATATGAAGAAAAACAGTATGGCCCACAACACGGACAAAGGCATCTGCGATATTGCTTCAGGGTAAACAACAAAAGCCAGTCCGGGACCTACGAAAAGATCAAAAAAATATATAGACTTAGGCCCCGTCTACACGTATCCGGATATTTTTGAATCCGCAACTTTTTCTTTCCGGATTCAAAAATTTCCCCGTCCACGCGTAGCGTATTCAAATCGAATTTGCCTGTCCACATGCGTCCGATGGTATCCAGATCCACTATAGAGAAACTAGGCCTACACGTTGTGCAGTCGTGGTCATGTTGGCTTATTGTCCGGTAAGAAACTGGAAACGATTTTGCAACGTCGTCGGGATTCGAAAATATCCGGATTTACCCTCCACACGTTATCGGATTCGTTGCGGATTTATTTTTTTCCATTCTGGAGAGCGGATTCAAAGCTATCCGGATTTGCTGCCGAATTCGCCGGATGGGTGTGGACGGAAGCCGTATCCGGAAAGAAAAAGTTGCGGTTTCAAAAATACCCGAATACATGTGGACGGGGCCTTGGCTTTTATAAACCCCTCTGAGTACAACGTATATTTAATATAAGCCTCCTTCTTAGTTTCGAATCGTATTGTAATGGCCACGTCTATTAGTCAGACCAGACACTATACCGCTTCAAATCGCATGTGTGGAAGTCGACTGCCACGTGATCGACCGTTTGTTTGCGCAAGAAAAAATAAGGAGCTTAAGCAAACCACGATGACGACGGCAACGAAGAAGTCACCAAACTGATAAGGTTTAATGAGTGGAACAATAGCTGTGCACGTGCGTTATAAATCTTTGTACATTTCTTTGCCGTCCTCTGCAAAACAAGAAGGTAAAATGACCCAATTCTGCGTCGCCTGAGGGACGCGAGCGACAACGGCTAATTTTTCGTATTTCCACTTGGACCTGAACGCTGTTATTGCATATTTAGCCTGAGCACGTTTTTAGAGTCATTGGCGTACTGAACAGATCTAGACAATTGCGAATTTCGCTGGTAAAATGTATAAATTCATTTTTGACTAGGCGTCGTCCTCGGCGTCGCCGTTGTCGTTACTTAAGTTCCCTAATAACTGTTGCTGTTCTGCCTTCGTCTCTAGATTTTCTTCATTGGTTAAAAACGCGACTGCCTCTAAGCGTTTCCGACACAGTTAGCATACTCGTCACCATTGGCTAGACCGTACAGAAAAATGTTTACAAAAGCCACCTTAAAATCTCCTGCAATCCGTGATTGGATCCCCAAAGGTAACAAAAATCGGATTTATTTCTTGTGATATTCATAATTCACAACCCAAAGACATGGAACAGAAAGTGTAAAAAGTGATTACTTCACCTGAGGTAGCAACCTCGGCCACTGTTGATTGAAGAGCATAAGCCATGAGACCAAGAACACTGAAAATTACAAAGCCGGCAAAGAAGCTGGTTCCACAATTTGCAAACGAGATTATCAGAGCGTCCCTACAAGGAACAAACAAACAAAGCTTACACTCTGCCAAAAACTGACATGAAGCGTGTTATCTCGCTAAACTGATCATTCAGTTTCAACGGATAAGGCTAAAAGGGATAAAACCATCAACATGGCTCCCGCTCGGGATGTCAA
Source organism: Orbicella franksi (assembly GCF_964199315.1). Classification (NCBI taxonomy): domain Eukaryota; kingdom Metazoa; phylum Cnidaria; class Anthozoa; order Scleractinia; family Merulinidae; genus Orbicella; species Orbicella franksi. The sequence goes on along the minus strand of NC_138152.1, from coordinate 26,804,468 downwards.
AACCGGTCAGTCACCAATAACACTTCTTTACGAAACTACCCTCATCCGAAAGAATAACTGACACTCCTGATTTCAAATAGTCCAGTTCTTGGCCTTCTCTCTGGTAGATAATGCTACATTAGTGTTGCGTGACGGAGAGAGGACCTGACCCGGGTTGTTCGAAAGTTGGAGAACGCTATATCCACCGAATAAATCCTACCTAGCAGATAGCGTGGTTTGTTTTGTTACCACTTATCCACTGGATAGCGGTTTATCCGGTCGACAGGGTTATCCGCCTTTCGAACAACCCAGGCCAGAACTAAACTAGGGCTCAATCCATTTACTTTAATGGGTGGTCACTGGGTATATTGCAAATAATTTGGCGAACTTCTGTTAGAAACTACATTTTATGAAGGCATGAGCATTCAAACGACGCTCAGATTCAGTAACAGTTTTTTTAGTCTTTTGTAATAAAGAACAATTGTCATGGCTTGAATAGGCTCAAGTTCAAGGCACCTGTGGCAGTTGTTGTCGAACTAGTTGTAGCTTCCAAATGTGATGAGAGTTCCAAACCCAACTCCAAGAGACCAGTAGATTTGAGTGGCAGCATAAACCCACACCTGCGACAAGAAATGAAAGAAACTGTGCAACAATAATTAGAACGAGAATCGTTCAAGTTTAAAGCAAAACGCCTGCTGCCTTGTGAGTATGTGAGACATATTTCAATTAACACAAGACCGTGAAGTTTATTTAAGCAATAGACCACAAGTTTTTATGGTTTATAGGCTGATAAACCACGCGGGATGTTGGAAGAACACGTGAAGATTTCGTAAATCACGAGCCGCAGGCGAGTGATTTATGAATTCTTCGAGTGTTCTTCCAACATCCCAAGTGATTTATCAGCCTATAAACCAGAAAAACTTGTGGTCTATTGCTTTTATATAATAATTCACAAGACACACGAAATTTCCATGAGTTTACTGGCACAATAAACCGTAGCTGATTGACCAATGAGAGCGCGCGCATTTACTTAATTATTATATAAAGCAGACTAATCAATTGGCTGATTTATCTGGGGGGAGGGTGGGGGAAAGGGAAAGTGAAAGGATACGGGTAGACTTTAAGACTATCGCAAATAAAATCAGCTAGTGGCAAGATGGAGAACATAAACCTGGGACCTCCAAGTTCCAAGACCTACATTCTAACTACTTTTGCAATGCTACCTCCGGTTACACTTTTTTAAACCATGTTCTCAGCGTTCCGTTTAATCTGCGTCGAGGAAAAACAACAGTAGTGGATGAAGTTAAAGAAAATCTTGAATTGAAATAGCGGGGTTTGCCTGTGTATCGTATGGTTGACCTACCTGCGGATCAGCAAGTCTTGAGAAATCCGGCTTTAAGTAAAACAGAATTCCGTCTCCAGCACCTTCTAAAGTGAGTCCCCGGATGAGAAGTATGAAAAGAACGATGAGTGGAAATGTCGCTGTGAAGAAGACAACCTGCAGGAAACATTGTGTCAAACAAAATCACCTCATTAACGGAGCTACGTCACGGTTTACGCATCTTGAAAAGTTTAGCTTACATTTTTCATGTTCGTCGTTTGCAATCGCTGTTAATCGTCTCCATCTTTCCCCATCCTTGGTCCTTTTTGCTTACTTTTATCCGTTTGGTTTCTTTCCATCTAAGAAAACTATCATTTTCAGATTTCATTCAATAACTAAAAATTAGATGCCGTGACTGAGCTCCTTTGAGCACGACACGGAAAACATCAGTTAAATTTCGTAGCTATTCGTGAATAAATTGTACAGCTCTCGGATCTCAGCTATCGATTTAGAGCGCGTTATTTCTCAGTTAGCAGCTATCTATTCTATCTCGTTTACTGTTGGATGTTTGCCCAGAGCTATTAAGCAGCTCGGCTGACAACTGCTAGTGCTCAAAACATTTCATTTCGCACTCTGCCGCTTGATTCTTACTGAGAATTCACTTATTATTACCTTTCCAGATGATTTTATTCCTTTGAACAGACAAAAAAATACAACAACCCAAGATAGTACCGTTGCTCCAACCAGCTCCCATCTCATGTCTCCAAAGTCTCCAATACCGTCTGTAATTTGCAACACGTTGTTTCTAAAAATTGAATTGCGAAACAATTTTCAAGTCATCAGTGTGCGAGAGAGCGCACTCTCTCAGGCTAAGAGGAAGCAGTTTCCACTATTCACCATGCCAAAATAAAAGCCTTGTAAAACGCACACGGAAATCTACGAGTTACGTTTCGTTGGGTCTTATAAAACGCACGGCGCTCCATTTATTTTCACGTTGACGTTGCACTGTTTCTGAGAAAAAAACAAAAAACGGTTTCAGCATATAAACCGCACTAAAAGGGCATCAGAACTACCGTGGCCTGTAAGCGACACCTCGATATTTTTCATTGTCACATAAAAAATTTTGCTTCGGTGTCTTAATAAATGAGCAGAGCTTTATTTTTTGTCTTTCTTTGTCTCTCGACCGCGATTTTATTAATCGCGATCGCTACTTATAACTTTCGATCGCAACTATTAACTAAAAACTCTTGATCGCGACTTATAACTCGCGATCGCGACTTATAACTCGGGATCGCAACTTATAACTCCCGATCGCAACTTATAACTCGCGATCGCTACTCACAACTTTCGATCGCGACTTATAACTCGCGATCGCAACTTATAACTCTTGATCGCAACTTATAACTCTCGATCGCAACCTACAACTCTTGATCAAAACTTATAACTCTCCATCGCAACTTATAACTCTCCATCGCAACTTATGACTCTTGATCCCGACTTATAACTGTCGATCGCAACTTATAACTGTCGATCGCAACTTAAAACTGCCGATCGCAACTTATAACTCTCGATCGCGACTTATAACTCGCAATCGCAACTTATCACTCGCGATCGCAACTTATAACTCTCGATCGCGACTTATAACTCTCGATCGCGACTTATAACTCTCGATCGCGACTTATAACTCGCGATCACAACTTATAACTTGCAATCCCAACTTATAACTCGCGATCGCAACTTAAAACTCGCGATCGAAACTTATAACTCGCGATCGCAACTTATATCTCGCGATCTCAACTTATAACTCGCGATCGCCACTTAAAACTCGCGATCGAAACTTATAACTCGCGATCGTAACTTATAACTCGCGATCGCAACTTATAACTTGCAATCGCGACTTATAATTCGCGATCGCAACTTATAACTCGCGATCGCAACTTAAAACTCGCGATCGAAACTTATAACTCGCGATCGTAACTTATAACTCGCGATCGCAACTTATAACTTGCAATCGCGACTTATAACTCGTGATCGAAACTTATAACTCCCGATCGCAACTTATAACTTTCGATCGCGACTTATAACTCATGACTGCCACTTGTAACTTGCAATTGCAACTTATGACTCCCGTATAACTCTCGATCGCGAATTAAAACTCGCGATCGCAACTTATAACTCCCGATCGCAACTTATAATTTGCGATCGCAACTTATAACTCTCGATCGCAACTTATAACTCTCGATCGCGACTTATAACTCGCAATCGCAACTTATAACTCGCGATCGAAACTTATAACTCTCGATCGCGATTTATAACTCTAGATCGCGACTTATAACTCGCGATCGCAACTTATACCTCGCGATTATTGGTCTTGGTTTTTCTTGCGATGGGTCGCGCTTGCCAATGCGGTGCACTCGTTGATACTCAAAAGAATCCGCCTCGCTGATGTTAAGTTCCTTCTGTATAAAGCCAATTAACACCTCTTTGACATTTTCTTCTGAGAGGTGGAAAGATTCAGCAATGCCGTAGAAGCGAAGGTTTTCCCGTCTTTGATACACCTCCATGTACAACTTCTCGTTTCTTAAGGCCTCGATCTTTCCCTTGAATTTGTTTTCGGTGTTTACTGTATTTTCTTGGATAGTTTGTTCCAGAAGCTTTACTTTCTTCTTTAAATTTTCTATCTCTGTATTTGCGAACGACATTCCTTCATCTAACACCTTCAGTTTTGTTGTGGCGTCCCTGCTGAAGCTTTCAAACTGCTCAGCTTTATCCTGTAACTTGTTAACCTTTCCATCGACCACTTTCACAAAACCCTCAAGGATGTCCAATTTCTTTTCCATGTTGTCTAACTTCTGCAGAGCAAGGTCTAGCTTCGGCATTGTTTCTTTTTCCTTTTCAATATTAATTAGTTTTACCTTTTTCTTGTTCAAGAGACATGCAAATTTTTTCATTAGCTCATCTACTAAAGATTACTATCTCATTCTCTGCAACTGCTCGCCTTTTCACTTAAATATGTCCTTAAAAAGTTACAAAACTTAATTTAAATTTTGGTATCCTATCCTTAAATGTTCGGGGGATAAGATCTTTTGATAAACGAAAAGCACTTTTTCATTGGTGTATGAAGGATAAAGCTGATATAATTTTTCTACAAGAGACCTACAGCACATCCGAGGTGGAAAACACCTGGAAATCTCAGTGGAGAGGAGACTTGTTTTTTTGTCATGGTTCTGAACACAGCAGAGGTGTCTTAACACTAGTCAAAGAAGGGCTTGACTGTAAATTTGAGGTATGTAAACAAGATAATCTAGGTCGGTATATCATTCTAAAAGGTCTTGTTCAAGGTCAATCTTTTTTATTTTTGAATATCTATGCGCCAAATAAGACCAACGAACAATGCATCTTTTACGACGAAATACAGAACGAATTCGACAAGTTGGAAATTGACACTGATTGCAAAATAATAATAGGTGGTGACTTTAATGTTATCCGCGACCCAGATTTGGATGGATCGGGAGGATCTCCAAAATTGAAAGAATCGTCCAAAAAGATAGAAAATCTATGTTTTTCTCTTGATCTAATAGACATCTGGAGAATCAGAAACCCAAAATTAAAACGTTTCTCCTGGAGACAGAAAACTCCAATGATTCAACGGCGGTTAGATTATTGGTTGATATCAAATAATATACAGGAAGAAGTTGATAAGGTCGATATTATCCCTGCTATTAGATCTGACCATTCCGCCATTACGTTGTACATTAATGGTATAGAGAACTCAACCTATGGACCGTCTTTTTGGAAATTCAATGCAAGTTTGTCAGAAGATAAAGAATATGTAGACCTAATTAGAAACAAAATCGGTGAATGGGTAGACGAAAGTAGAGAAATCGAAGACCCGCGGGTTACCTGGGATTATTTAAAATATAAAATACGCTATGAAACGATTGGTTATAGTAAGAAGAAAGCAAAAGAGAGAAGGTCAGAGCTGGTAAATTTGGAAATTAGACTAAAAGAGTGTCAGCGAAAATGTGACGAACACCCAAGTGCTGAAAATCTCTGCGATTTAGAAGTTCTCAAATCAGAATACGAACGCCATTATGATTATATAACACAAGGAGCAATCATAAGATCTCGGGTGAGTTGGTATGAAGAGGGCGAAAAGAATAGCAAGTATTTTTTAAATTTAGAAAGTGCTAAAAAGAAAAAGACATGTATACGGAAATTATCCGTGGATAATGATTCATATATAACAGACCCAAAAGAAATAATGAAAGAGATTCATGATTTCTATGAAAAACTCTATGATAGAGACTCGTATAATTTAGGTGAGAATTCAATTGATCGTTTCCTTAATGAAGTGGATACTAAAAAATTGTCTGATGAAGAGAAAATGACTTTAGATAAACAACTTACTAGATCCGAACTGTACGAAGCATTGAAGACATTTCCGAAAAACAAAACACCTGGAAGTGACGGTTTAACTGTGGAATTTTACTTGGCGTTCTGGCACGTGGTTGCAAAGTATCTCGAAAAGTCTCTAAACTTCTCTCACCAACACGGGCAACTATCAACTTCGCAAAAGCAGGCAATGATTACCCTATTGGAGAAAAAAGATAAAGATAGACGATTTATAAAGAACTGGCGACCTATCTCACTGATCAACGTAGATGTTAAAATTGCATCCAAAGCGTTTGCTAGAAGGCTGGAGCCAATCCTGCCAGAACTTATTCACCATAATCAAAATGGTTTTATCAAAGGAAGGTCTACATTTGATGCAGTTAGAACAATCTATGATTTACTTGAATTGGCAAAACTCACAAATACAACAGGTATTCTAATGGCAATTGACTTTGAAAAGGCATTTGATTCCCTGGACCATACATATCTATTTAAAGTATTGGAAAAATTCAATTTTGGACCGTATTTTTTACAATGGGTAAAAACATTTTATACAAACATATCCAGTTGTATCTTAAATAACGGCTTTACTACAGATCTTTTCTGTATCCATCGTGGTGTACGACAAGGTGACCCTCTATCACCTTTATTATTCATCTTAGCTTTGGAAGTTCTCGCATGTCAAATCAGGCAGGATAAAACCATACAAGGAATAATGGTCAAAAACGTGGAGATCAAACTCACGCTTTTTGCAGATGACATGACTTGTTTTCTAAAAGACATAAATGCATATTCGCGACTTTGTACAACTTTAAAGGTTTTTTCATTGCATTCTGGTCTCCGAATTAACGACGATAAAACAGAAGTTTTTGGTATCGGCCCACATAAACTAGTACAAAATGACTTTACTCACAAAGTGCGAAAATCAATCAAGATATTAGGTACCGTTTTTGACTATCACAAACCATCACGAGACAAAGCAAACTTCGACTCAATATTCAAATCTATTAAAAAAACGCTGAGTATGTGGAAGTGGAGGGGTCTTACCCTGATTGGTAAGATTCAAATAGTTAAGACCTTCATTATTCCAAAATTTTTGAGTAAAGCGACTGCAATTTCAATATCAAACGATCTTGTCAAGGAGATAAACAGACTGATTTTCGGTTTCATTTGGAAAGGTAACGATAAAATTAAACGGACCGCGCTTATCAATGATATTGAAAATGGAGGACTAAAAATGCTTGATATTGAATCCATGATATCGGCTCAAAGAGTGATGATCTTAAAAAAGTATCTAGGAGAGAGCAACAGCACTTGGAAAACTATTTTAGATGATTTCTTTTTTGGAAATATAGGTGGAAAACTCATCCTGTTCTGTGATTTTGAAACTAGTAAACTACCGGTTCATCTTCCAATATTCTACAAAGAGTGTCTAGAGGCATTTCGTAATTTAAAGAAATTCAAGGTAGCCACCTATGAGGATGTTGTAGACCAAATTATTTGGAATAATAGGAATATTGTGATACACGGAAAATCTCTTTTTGAAAAACATTTGTTTACTAAAGGAATTGTTAAAATTGGTGACTTGTTATCCGATACGGGTAAATTTCTTGAAAGCCCTAAAGTGTTGGAAGCGAATCTATCTCCAATCCAGTACTTCAAATTAATAGGAATTGTAGATGCCATACCAAAAGAATGGAGATTAATTATCAAAGAATCACATATTCAACATCAGCAACTATATCCTCAACAGCATTTGGATACAGTGTATATTTATATCGACGAAACCAAATCGGATCTGTTAAAAGCCTCTTCAAAACTTTTGTATAAAGGATTTAAAACAAAGAAACAAACTCCTCCAACCGCCAAAAGGAAGTTGAAGGACAAATATCCAGAGGTTATAGAAGACTGGAAAAAAATTTATTCTTTACCATTCTCTGTCACACTTGAAACAAAAATTAGAGAGTTCCAATATAAATTATTAAACGATATAATTTTCACAAATGAGAGGTTATTCCGTTTTAAAATGATTGAATCACCAATGTGCACCTTTTGTTTGAAAGAGGTCGAGTCCCTCGAACATTTGCTCTTTTATTGTGATACAACAAAAGACTTCTGGCGGGCTTTTTCTTCTTGGCTTTCAAACCAGAATGTATCTTTGGACACTTTGACATTTGAAAATATATTGTTTGGAGTGTTCAACAACAACGAAGACTTTATTATCCTGAATCACTTGATACTGCTAGGAAAGTTTTTTATTTATAAATGTAAATTAAATAAAATTAAACCAACATTAACAATATTTTTAGCAAAGACAAAAACCGTTTATTACATTGAAAAAAAAATAGCTACCAAAAATAACCAACTTTATAAACATTACAAAAAGTGGGAAAAACTAATGCCATCTCTTAATAATAGTTGAGCTTAATTTGTAATTTCTCCTTCTCAGCATGTCACTAACTTACTTTCTTTTTTTTTTTTTTTTTTTTTTTTTTCTCTGTATTTGGGTAGCTGCACTATTGTAAACAACGCATTGTATATTCTTTAGGTATAATTAGGCTACGATTAGTAATTATAATTTGTTGTATGTAATCTATTGTAGTTATGACGTATTGTAAGTATTGTAACTAGTGTTATGTCTTGTGTTGTATTGTATGTATTATAACCCAAAATGTTGAAAAAAAATAAAAATTACAAAAAAAAAAACTTATACCTCGCGATCGCAATTTATAACTCGGGATCGCAACTTATAACTCGCGATTGTCACTTATAACTTGCAAGCGCCACTTATAACTTGCGATCGCCACTTATAACTCGCAATCGCAACTTATAACTCGCGATCGCAACTTATAACTCGCGATAGCAACTTATAAGTCTCGTTCGCGACTTATAACTCGCGATCGCAAATTATAACTCGCAATCGCAACTTATAATTCGGGATCGCAACGTATAACTTTCGATCGCGACCTATAACTCGCGGTCGCGACTTATAACTCGCGATCGCAACTTATAAGTCGCGATCACATCTTATAACTCTTGATCGCCACTTATAACTCTGGATCGCAACTTATTACTGCCGATCGCAACTTATAACTCGCAATCGCAACTTATAACTCGCAATCGCAACTTACAACTCTCGATCGCGACTTACAACTCGCGATCGCAACTTATAACTCGCGATGGTAACTTATAATTCGGGATCGCAACTTATAACTTTCGATCGCGACTTATAACTCGCGATCGCAACTTATAAGTCGCGATCGCAACCTATAACTCTTGATCGCCACTTATAACTCTGGATCGCAACTTTTTACTGCCGATCGCAAGTTATAACTTTTGATCGCAACTTATAACTCTCGATCGCAACTTATAACTCTTGATCGCGACTTCTAACTCTCGATCGTAACTTGTAACTCTCCGTGGCGACTTTTAACTCGCGATCGCAACTTATAACTGTCGATCGCAACTTATAACTTTTGATCGCGACTTACAACTCTCGATCGCAACTTTAACTGTCGATCGCTACTTGTAACTGTCGATCGCAACTTATAACTCTCGATCGCAACTTATAACTCTCGATCGCGACTTATAACTCGGAATCGCAACTTATAACTCGCGATCGATATAGTCGATTGCGACTTATAGCTCTCCAGCGCGACTTAAAACTTTAGATCACAACTTAATATAAAGATTTAGGCTAGCCTATAAGCGTAGCTCCTGGGCCGGGTTGTTTAGAGCCCGAGTAAGCTAACCCAGGAAAAGGTGGAATTTTGATTTGAGTTTTCAACATTGCGGTGAGGTTTTCTGTATATTGTTTGGCCTTCTGTTTTGAGTTTTAATAATCACCATATACACAAAACAAAGCAGCAAAAAACATTTGCACAGAAGAAAAAGTTATAATTCGGTTAACTTTTAATCCTGGGTTAGCGTTAACCGCCTTCCGAACAATCCTGCCCAGTTTTCAACACGTTAACCTGACATGAGCCCTTAATCCAATCGAAAACCAGCACTTGGTCAGCACTTGGTCAGCGGTCAACTTGAGCCCGCGATATGGTCACATGATACTGGTCAGCGGATACCCTGTTTTGACAGGTGTCAATTGATCATAACATGGATGTCCAATATCAATAACAATAACAAGAACAAGAACATTTATTATTTGTATTGCGCCTTTTCTATAAAATATTCAAAAGCGCATCACAACAATAATTAAAAACTAAAATTTTACAAATCTTCCTATCAAAATCATAAAAAATATTTACATTAAATGGGTAAAAGATAATTACAAACAAAGATATAGATATGCTAAGATAACTGAAATGATTCCTTAAATAAAAATGTCTTAATTAAAGTCTTAAAAGATTCTAAGTTCGTTGCTTCGCGCGCGGACCTTGGCAGCTTATTCCATAGGAAAGGAGCAGCTACCTGGAAAGCTCTGTCTCCCAATGTTTTCTTAGCTTTCACACTTGGTCTTTCCAACAAACGACCATTGTCGTTGCGCCTCAAATGGTAGGACGAAGGCTGTTGAATACTAATTAAATCTGAAAGGTACTTAGGTGATAGGCCATGCAAAATTTTAAAAGTTATCAAGAGTATCTTATAATGTATCCTGGCGCGCACTGGTAACCAATGTAATTCTGCGAGTAGAGGTGTTATGTGACAGAACTTGTGCGCACGATATATAAGTCTTGCACTCGCATTCATAACACGTTGCAATTTCATAGTCTGATATTCCGGGATTCCATACAGAAGGCTATTACAATAATCCAATCTACTACTAATAAAAGCATGAACTAGTTTCTCAGTTGATTCTCTGGATAAATATTTCCTAATATGACGTATATTGTATAAATAATAGAAAGCGCTGCTACAAGTCTTTGTAATGTGAGTTCCCATTTCTAGATGCGTATCGAACCATGTGCCTAAATTGCGTGCAGAGGCTACAGGAGAGACTTCAGTCTGCCCAATCTTGATGCTTTGGATTGAAACTTTTGAGAGCTGCTGACGAGTACCTATAATCAGGAACTCAGTCTTGTCATCATTGAGCATCAGAGAAGTACACGGTAACGCAAGGACGCATATCTCTGTATGTTGCGCGACTCCGTCGTCGTCGCCGTCGCCGTCGTACATACGCGCCCACGAGCAATACCGTTAGCCATGATAAGCATGAGAAAATCAACTCATGGGTTTCCTTTTCTTTCCTATATGAGTATGGGGCTCCGCTCTGCGGGGGTTCGAGTTATCGGGGTCGGTTGAATATCCAACCTGCCGCGTTAATAATTGATAGTTTGCTGATTTTTCAGCACTTCAGTATACAGTGACAGCTAAAGCACTGCATCCAGTATGACTCATAAGATCGGGAAATGACTGTCAAATATGTGAACGGTCGGTTGCATTGATGAAAATCAAATTGCTGTGGTGTTAGTTTTGAGCGTTTTTAACGATTGCAGGACAAGAAAAGCTAATGGGATGACATCCCTGGTGAGTTACATGAACCAGAATTCGGGTTATCGGGTTAAATTTTTACCAAGGGAAACAAAATTTAGTTCGAGTTAGCGGGGAATTCGAGTTATCCGAGTTCGAGTTACCGGGATTCTACTGTACTTCGCGATGACTTTTCTTGTCGCCCTTTTCCGATTTCATGCCAATGGAGCTCTTCCAAGTTACATTCCTAATTTACATAGCGCAATGGAAATCGAGAGGCCTCGATAGAGGATTATTTCTGTCTTGGATTTTTTTTTAGCTACTGGGAAGTGCTCTCATTTCTGCTGGTATATCATGGCATTCGATTAAGTTTAAGGCATCTCAAAAGGATCCTCAGTAGTCGTGGACTACGCAGGAGAAATATCCGTTCAAGTATCAAGAGAGTCGTGGTTGCAGTAGAGCAAGAATTACAATGAAACCTAATGTCTTTGAAATGCTACAAAGGCACTTAACACACGTTTACTCCTTTTTGAAGTCAATCATATAGCAAATACAAACTAAAATCATAGGGTAAATGCACACCTCCTCCACTTCGTCCGCCATATTGAAACTTGCAGCACGTTCTGTATTACCTCTCACCAGAGCCCCTAGTGCAGGCGCGAAAGCGAGAGTTATAATTCGTGATCGAGAGTTATAAGTCGCGATCGAGAGTTATAAGTCGCGATCGAAAGTTTTAAGTGACGATCGAGAGTTATAAGTTGCGATCGAGAGTTATAAGTTGTGATCGAGAGTTATAAGTCGAGATCGACAGTTGTAAGTCGCGATCGACAGTTGTAAGTCGCGATAGCGAGTTATGTGTTGCGATGGAGAGTTATGAGCTGCGAGCGACAATAAATCAAAGACAAAAAAAAAGAAAGCTATGTTCATTTAATTAAGTTGCCAAAGCAAAATTTTTATGTGGCGATGAAAAATATCGAAATGTCCCTTACAGGCCACCTTACAGAACTAACCTTTTATACGCATGTAACAGTAACGAAATATAAAGACTGGAGCCACTAATTATGATGTTTACTCACGTCCAAAACTCAGCACTAGGAGAGGTGTACTTTGCTGTGCAGTTTTCGGATAAATCGAAAGATGTGCGATTAAACACATCGTTTCCTTTTCGTTCTGCCCGGTAGAAAAAAATATATATCATATCGTCAAGAGCTTCCGTTTAGCATTCTTAGCCTGCTAGCAGGTTTACTTCTTGTTTGCAACTCGCTCAGCTCAGCAGACAACCAACGCGAGAAGCAAGCAAGTGAAATACACGATTCCCAAACGCACTCATCGTACTGGTCATGCATTCCATCTGTGACCTCTACGTGATGAAGGAATGCGTGACGAGTCCAAATATAAAGCCCGCGTAGGAAGCTTTCAGTACGTACCTGTAAATTTAAGTATTTAAGTAAATTAGGAAAGAAATAATCGTTGCAATCATTCAATATTGAAACATCTAATACACAAGTAGAACTAACAAAAGAATTGAAGTAAGACCTTTTGATATTTTCTTTTTCTGACAGTCACTCCAGTCGGCGAAGGACATTCTAAACTCAAGCCTGATACCCTGTTATTGTAGTTTTATAACTATTTTTTTTTTGTTTGTTTATTAAAAAGAAACTGAAAAAAAAAAATCATACACCTGGTCCAACAACACCCTCACCTCTCCCCCCATTTAGATTGGACGAGGGAGTGCTCCCCCTCCCCCTCTTCCCTTCTTCCCTCTTCGCATACCGGAAAAAAAATACTCAAAAACACTGCACACTTACTGGCAAAACATCGTATTCCACGGGTGGTCACAGGTTTTCCAAGGTACTTCAGATCGAAATGATTCAAACAAGTAGTAAAATGTCCAGGACAAGATCATGATGACGTAAATACAGCAGAGATAGGACATTACACATATGGCGTAACCGACACCTAGAAATATGTTACAATAGCATTGATGGTAATATTAATATTTCTTCTTACTTTTTTCACGTAGAAGGCATTATAACCTAGAAAGTCAGTCCTCTTCCGCCCTTCGCCTAATCCACGAGCGAGAGACGCTTGCCCATTGTTGTTTGTGTTTTACACTGTTTTTGTTAATTTTATTGCATTTCTTTACAGTTATGATTGCGAGGGAGAGGAGGCATAGACTGGGAGAAGAAAAGGATCTGGTTAGAAATGCCTTCAATTCCTTATCTTTGTTCCGACTATCACCTCCAAACGGCCATTCCCTTCCTCCGCCCCATCGCTTAATCTCCCTTGGGCTTGTGTTTTTCCGCACTCCGGGCATAAGCCCCAAACAATGACTGTCCCCACCCCCGAGCCCCCCTCTCTGCACCAACTTGTCTGATCCCCCGGGGCATGTAATTTGCCCGCGCTCTGGGCCACTAGCACTGGTCTGAGAACAAGTGGGGGTCCCGTATTCTGACCTTTGACGTTAAGGAGCATAGTACCTTTCATTAACGGACAAATTGATTTCCACACGCCAATCACGCCGGAGCTATACCACTGACCGATCGCAAGCTCCAGGAAGAAGAGTGGCACACCATTCAAGAACAACATCAAAAAATATGGGATAAGGAAGGACGCTGTTGAGGAAAAATAACAAGACATAAAATCATTACTTAAGTGCATTTGCTTTGGGCATTTTTCCTTTTGAACAAGCTGTAATCTCCTTTGAAGCTTTCTTTTGAAATCGTCACGCAACGTTCCCAGCAACGCCAAAATGGGCGTTGCGTGACGAGCCTCGACGTTGCTCCAAATTTGTTTTTCCTCTTCGAGGTTCGCTTGTTTGATAATATTTCCCCGCTTTTTCGAGTATTAATTTTGATTCTTCTTCTCCCGTCTCTCCTTCCCTCTCCCCTTATTCATTAGTATAAATGTAATCGCGATAGTACTTTCGACTCTGTCAGCAGGGATTCCCTCCCCTGGGAGCGAAGCTATGAGCAGCAGTCCTGAGGGAGCAGAGCCCTAGGGTCGTCACGCAACGTTTCTTCCAAAAGCGTTGTGTGGGGGATAAGCCGACGTTTTTGCTATTAATGTTTTTCTTTTTCTTTTTTCAGAAACTCTGTTAACTAGAATAAACATTGCAGAATTAAATTTGTTTCAGTGGAGCGAATAAACGAGCGAACAAGACAGTTAAACGTCTTAAACAAATCCCGATCTTTGTACCTTAGTATTCGACCGATTGCGCGTGGTTCCAAAAATAACATGCGCGCATGTGGAGCTTACACAAATGTATGGTTTAAATCTGCCAGAAATTATTTCTGATATTAATCATAATTGCTGTATTGGTTGTAAGCACAGTAAATCCCCGTTATTCGCCATTAGCACTTTTCCAGCGTCCTTTAATTCCAAATCAAAACATTCAATCAAACGGGGCGAATTTTCCCGTTAATCCCATATCGACACACTGTAGCGAACTAGCGCAAACTGAAGAACAAATTCTGAAGCTCAAATCTCGTTATAATGTGTAACCATTGAACACCATTTCTCTGGCTTAATTAAATATTACCTCCGCCGTTTTTGTAAGCCAGGTAAGGGAACCTCCAAATGTTTCCAAATCCGACGCAGTAGCCGAGAGAAGAGAGAATGAAATCTGCTTTTCGACCCCATTTTTCACGCTCTTCAACTTGCGCAGGCTCTGCTTTCTCTTCCCCAGATAACGTTGACTGTTTTCCAGAACCAGGGTTCCCATTCTCATCGGTGGACATGTTTGCAGTGTTGCGAATTTCCCGTGTTCACGATGAATGTAACAACTACCGCCGTGCGTAGAATGTTGCCAAATTTGCATAAACATTTCAAGCAAAATCTCTTCGCAGGGTGCCGCCAAGATGGAGGCAGAGGGTGGGAGGGGTGGGGGAAAGTACTGAATGGTGCGCCTTATTTATTTCACTAAAAAATTTCAAGAAGAAAATCTCTGGCTCCAGAAATTTTCATCCTACTTAATGAAAGTTGGAGTGGAAAGAAAACCTGTAAACTCAGAGTAAAAATAATGGTTAAACTGGCCCGTGAAGCCGGACTAGCCCAGGCAATGAACGTTAGTTGCACCGTAGGATATATAGGCCCATTACGTTGTTGACAAATGTTGTAACAGCTGTAGATAGGTTCGGGATTCGATATATACATGCATATCAAGAAAACGTCCATTATTCTTGCCGTTTTTTAGTTTTCTTTCTTTCTTTCTTTCTCTCTTTTTTTCTTTTTTTTATTGAGGGGGGTGGGGGGGGGGGGGCAGTCCACACTACGCCAGAAAAATGGGAAAACGCAGCTTCGTTTCTACGGTTAGGCCTACCATCCACACTAATCCGTCATGAAAACGGAGCTTTTAGAAAACGCTCTCAAGACCGGAAGAATTTCAAAACGCCGGCTTTGCGTTTTTGTGTGGTCGTGGTGTGGACGGAAAACATTTGGAAAACGGAGCTTTTCGAGATGACGTTACAATAATCATACGATTTCCCTGACCTCTTTTGTTTTCAACGCCGCTGAAGATTTTTCACGAAGTTTGGTGAAAACTAAAACTCTCCCGAGGTCTTCTCGTCGGGACTAAGAGAGGAAGAAGAGAACTGGGGAAGGATGATTGGATGCCCGAGGGGTAAAAAAATTGGGTCGGGGTGTGCGACCCGCTTGCGAAAACCCTTACCCTATTTATGACCGAAATCTGCGATTTTGACCACCGTATTTTTGACCTGACCAAAAATTCTATACCCTATTTCTGACCAAAACGCTTGAAAAGCCATGCCCTTTGGGGCTGCACATACCTATATAGCCCACATAAGGGGGTACCCCGCCCCCAGGGGTTGAATGATGCTGAATAACCTCGGAATACATGGAGGGAGCAAGGAAGGCAGGGTGGAATCCGAGTATAGACAAAGATGAAACTAAGTATTTGTAAAATTGCAAACGAGAAATTTATTCACACATATTTACAGTTTGTAGATTTATGGCAGTGTAGGTCTCCTGTTTTATTTGCAAAATTTTAAGAATATTTCAAGAAATTGAAAAGAATATCATTTTGAGTGTTGAAAATTTGTAAATACAATACAATTTTATGTTTTTAACTAAATCGTATAAAATTCTTCCTTTCTCCAAACGGCAAAACTAGCCGAGAACAACAAAAACAACAGTTCCATGTGTTCGATGCTAATATAATTTTTGCAAGACGTTATGTGGGTTACATCAGGCTTTTATACACTCCCCTATGTCGACCTATGCCATAATCAGCCATTAACAACTTTTTACATATATTATAAAGGAATAATAAATATGGGTTATTAATAAGTAAACCAAGTGTGAGGTGAATATGGCAGGATAATGGTCAAGTTTTATTTGCATCGTTATAGATCAAGACGTAGTGGAGGTCCTTCCATAAACACGCAAAAAAGAACTATATGTCCTGCCATCTTGACCAAACAAGCTTGGCCAGTAGAATACTTATCCTTTTCTGTACACTAGCAGGCAATGGTTGCTGAGATAACCCCATTTTGCCTGCACGCAGGAACTAGCCATGTAATAATTTGTAAGTTATGTTGCAGGTTATTTCAAACCTTCGTCGCATCTTTGCTTTGTACAGCTGTCACTTTTATAAATATGAATACAATGCATGCATTTTCTAGTCGTACTTCTCGAACTGATAAAATCAGTGCTGGTTGGCAACAATTAAACAATTTGTATTTTTTTTTATGTCCGAGACCCATGGTTTTTGTATGACTATTCGCCACCCCTAGAGTAACCTAGTTGTGGAATGTCCATTGCTTGGCCGAAAGCACGATAATTCTGCATTTTTAAGAATGAAAAAATGCAGACGGTTTGGAGTTGCGTTTTGATTCAGTCTCACACTCTAAAATCTTGAGTGTCGTCAAACCTCTCTTTAGACTCTTTCTAACTACATGCCGGCATGTTGTTTAAGTAATCTAAATTCTTGCATATCCTACAAGCTTTAAACTTGTCGAAATTGTCGTCAAACTGAAGTCTATGACTCTCGGGCTGTTTCACGAAAGCTTATTAACGATTTCCTTACACTTATTAGATAAATTAATTTAAATAAACAATAGCCACCATTTGGCGTAGAAAGTAATATGCTCGGATATTCCGCGGACACAAATCTGTTTTTAAAAAGGCGAACAGATTTCCGAGAGCGAGGCTCGAGGAACTTTGCTAAAAGTCAAATGACTGCTATTGTGTTTATGATCCTTCAAATATTTTTCGTAACGCGCGTGGGAGCTTTTGAAAATTGGGGATTCCCAAGTTTTCGCTGGGGCATATTTAAACGTGACGTGTTTAGACCAATCAGATAGAGGAGAAAATATATTTGATGGATAATGTTACTTAATGATAATTATGCACGTCTTCTTGTCAGAAAGACTCAACAATAGTAAGATTTTATTATTGTCTGAAAAACAGCATAGGGGAAGATAAATCGCCAACGATAAACAAATTTGAGATATTTGCCTTTTAATTTAGGAGAAACTGAACAACATGATATGCATTCGTAAATCATTGCGTCCAACCATGTTAAGCAGGTTTGTCACAGTATTGTTTTAGACGAAGTTCTACATAACGCTTATACGCTGCACTGGCCATAAAACAAGCACTTTCAGATTTCCAGTTTTCAGGGGAGAGTTATCTTGTTCTCCCAAAATTAATAACGTTGATTTAAGATATAGGCAGAAGGAATGTTGTCTTGTCAGTTCCTATATCTGACTTAATTACTTTAGTATTTTTACTATAATAGAAAAGCAGTTTTCAAAGCGCATTTGATCATTCTTAGCCAGAGCCATGTGCTTCTGTTCTTAGTTATGAAATTCATCATAATAAATTTCAATTATTAGTTAGTACAATAGATTATCATCTTGGTTAATATCATTTAATGGAACATTTGCATTGAAAAACATTTCTATCTCCGCTGACCCTTTCCTCCCCCGCGAACCACACGTCCTCTACCACCACTATCACCGCTCACCTTTTTACCCTTCGTTGTTTTGGTTTTTTGTTGTTTTGTTTTTTTTATGTGCTTAGAGGGCATTCCCAGTAATGAAGATAACAATACATTTGGCCTGCCCCAGTGCTCACGGTGCCTTTACACTCGCACGTGTACTTCTGTCTTTGATCTGAGTCCTTGGAGCGTGACAGTTGACTTACTTTAGCGTCATTGGTATCGCAATGAACAGCCATGATTTGCTTGCCCTGAAAGAAAAAAAAATGCACTAATCAAAATACTGCTTCTCTTAAATATATCAATATTTTTATCACGCTTAAAGAGTGTTTTCACATGACGACGCACTGCAGCCATAATCAAGGGCGGATTTGGGGGGTGGGGGGGGGAGGGTGGATTGGATGGCTAGTCCCCCGCCACCCCTTTTGGTTAAGCCAAAAATTAAAAAAGGAAAGGAGTGTGAATATTGTGGCCGAAAAAAAGGCAAAAACTATGGGCAGGTACCTCGCTATAATTTCTAGTTGCTGTCATTGCTAGTGATATCTGGAACAACAGTTTTAAATTAGGTTTCAATTCTCGAATTGCAACATTTTGTGAACATGCCCTATTCTGGAACCCCAAAGTACTAGCCACCCCCTTGACAAATCCTGGATCTGCCCCTGATAATAATGTCCTAAGACAATGAAACGGCGGCCGTGTTGGTGTACCAAACCAATCCTTTGGGAGTTGAACTCTTTTCTTAGGTAAACATTTTCTCTTATTAATTCCAATAACTTTGCATGGCTACTGGCCAAGTCTAGGAGGGTTGTCCTAGAATCATGAAATTCTAAGTTTTGTTCCTTGTGAAATCATTTCAGGCAGAGCTTCGCCTACCTTTTGCTCGGTCACAGATATTTTAGCGTATGCTGGATCTACTTTAGTAGCGTTTTCTTCTATCTTGTAGTGACAAAGAGAAAGATTGGCTCCAGGCCCCGGTGATCCTCGAGGTCCCGAAGGTCCAGGACTACCGACAGGGCCCTGGGTGCCATTATAGCCAGGAGGTCCCCTCGGAGGGACCGTTTTACTCATATTTATCACCTGTGAGGAAAAACATACACACGTTTGTTTGTTTGTTTATTTGAAGTTTTTTTTTTTTGGATTAAACGAGACGGAAACAATATTTTCGAAATACATGGCTTTTATTGACCCTTGCCTCGTAAGAGTCGTTCAAAGAACCATAATATGGCGGTACCTTTCAAAATACATACATATATTTTAATTAGTCTTCGATTTTTATTGATTCATAATCAGTCATGGCTGATTCGATTCTCTACCGAGTTCAGGACAGTCTTTGCAAATCTGCGTGCGTTTTCTATTTTAGAAATCTAATAGAGCGTATCGGAAATTATATATTTTTTGTTGCTGTTGTAATTGTTGTTTTATTTATGTTTTTTGGACCAGGTGCGCTATATTAGTCGTTTAGACAAAACATACAGTGATCTATTCGACTTTTCTCGATTTTGTAAAGAAATCAATCATTAAATATGTTTTCAAGAAGGTGACGTTGATGGGAGAAAAGGGCCATCACACAACATTCGGGGAACAATGAAATTTTACACCCAGTGCTCAGCTCTCTTTCTGAGCCCGTTCCATAAGGCTTCGTAAGATTATGTACCTGATCTTTTACGTCCCGTAGGTCATTTTCAGTGGAATTTAATTTGCGCCATAACTCTAAGAAAACGTCCTTCTTCAAAGACGTTGAATTTAGGGTAGTTATGGCTTGCTTCTGCAAAAAAAAAAAAAAAAAGAAAAGAAAAGAAAGAAAGAAAGAAAGAAAGAAAGAAAGAAAGAAAGAAAGAAAGTAAGTAAGTAAGTAAGTGAGTAAGAAACAAAACTATAATTAACAAAAATCATTTCAATTTTCCATTCAAATATGTGGTCATAAACATGTTAAACTTTCAAGTTCTGCATTTTGATAAAAAAAAAAAAACATGCACTTTTTGTGTTCTAGAGATGTAAATTTCTTTTCATTATCTGATCGAGAGATTGTTGCCAAACGCTCGGCTACTGTAGTCTATCTTTCACAATTACATTTTCCGTCATTAGCTGGCCTTTTAGTCGCTTTGGGAAGCGAACATTTTTAGCCTGACGAGTCAATGATGGAAAAGATTATTCACAAGATTGAAAATTGATGAACACGGATTAAAAACGACCAATTTGAAAAATTTAGGCTAAACTTTTCAAGATGCGCAAAACGTGACGTAGCTCCTTTAAGTGTGGCCAAGGGTTTTATTGATTTTGAACCCCAAGCGGTAAGTCAACTGTTTTCTCCTTAGAGCACATTCCAAATACCAGTCGTCGAATCGTATTTTACATCAAGAACTGAAAAAAAAAAAAAAAATTGCTTTATAGGTCCCACAAAACTCACATTTTTAAGCAAGTGTTGTTGCGTCCTGTTGATTTCGTCGCTCAGTTTTGTCAGATCTTCCGAAATTTTCTTGATAGATTCTTGCAGCGATTTTCCTTTCTGAAAATAAGATGCATAAAAAAGGTAAATAATTTGGATCAAAACCAGATGGCACGGAAACAATTTCGAATACGTAAGAGACTGTGACCCTGACAGCCCCAGAAATTTAATAAATGCGAGCAAGGCCGCAAGACGTCGAGCTATCTTGCCAGGTCGACATAAGTCAGTTATTTACCGCGAGAAAAGGCTTTATAAAGGCGTTTCATAAGACTACTACTAGGAGCTAAATAACTCCCCCTTCCCCTCCCCTTTCCCTTCCCTCCGCCTTCCCCTCCCACTCCCCTCCCCCTCCCCCTTCTCCTCCCCTTCCCCTCCTCCTCCCGCTCCCACTCCCCCTCCCCCCATAGACTGGAACACTTTTCCCCTTATCTAGAACCGGTAGTACGTAACGAAAAAACTAAACAAAACACAATTGAAGTTTCCGCTAAGCCTTTGCACGATCTTACTCACGCTATTTACATACCGTGCTTAAAATAACACTGATCTCCTCCAGGGATGAAACGTTGTCCTTGAGGGTTTGTACATTTTCTGAGAGATTTTTCCACGCGACTCTGGGCATCACTGTTGGAAATCCTAAGTAGGATAATAAACACAACTTAAAAAGAACGCATCAAACGCAGTGACGTAGTGGCGTGTGTCTTTAAAAACTTAAGATTTTAATCCCTTGCGTCTCATATTTCCATTTCCTCTATTCCAGGGAAAGAGCCTCTTTCAGGAATGGCTCAGAAACAGAGAACCTCTATTATTGGTTGAATCTTGGTCATTCGAATGAATGATTCCCAAAGGCAGCCGGGAACACTTGTACTTATTCTAAATTTTGGTAACCATGTTCTTCAACTTCAAATTCGTACCCTTAGCTTTCTAGGACCAAAGCACGCTATTCTACCTCCGTGACTGAAGCGGAAAATCGCACTTAATCTTGTCGACAGACGATTGTGGCCACTTCTGTTTCCCTCTCTCTTTCCCGTTTTGAAGACAAAAAGCCCAATGAAAGGAGATAGAGTAAATTATGTTGTTTCAGCTAGTTCTCTTTAAAGATCTTTGACAAGTCAGACCAAAAGGCTCTAGAAGTCTATTTTCTGTGGAATACTGTATAATCTTCCTACCATTATTGTGTTGAACGTTCAAAACTCTTCAAAAATTTGAGACAAGCTATCGATACCAGTAATCTCATATGCATGCCCCTTTGTCGCTTGCATTTATCACTGTAAAATTTTTGATAAATATTAGTGGTTAAAACAGGATACATTAAGTAAACTTGCATACAAGCGAATAAGCCCTACAAATGAGTAACTCTCGTGTACATCATCGCAGACTTTCAACTGAAGACCTGAGACAGGAAATGTGTCGTAAACCCTTACGTATGAGGCCACAATCCTTCGAAGCATTTACAGAATCAACGGTTTTCTTTTCTTTTTGCTTCATTAGTATAAAAGAGACCTGGACAATTCAGCTGTGAGTATCGAAGCAGTGTTCATCATCAAGAACTCCAGTTAAGACTGGTTTGCGTGTAAGTTAGTGCGAAGTGTCAGCTGCCATCTCGCGGTTTGCCCATGAGAGTCCAAAGCAAACGTCTTTCACACGAAGCAAAAGAAACACGAGCTACCTGGACTTATGCCAGGCTAGACAAATGCCCGCACGGATCAACAGCCGTCAACATATCAGTTTATTTACTTGCACGAATCACAGTCGACTTCCGCCTTCACCTTCTAAACATGGGTAAATGAAGAATCTTTGGTATGGAACGGAAATCTTTTCGCATGATTACGGGATTTGGCTACTTTTGGTGATTTCTTTTTGTAATCATAAAACGCAACTACCAGCCGTGGTATTCGGATGATCACATTATTTTTAGATTTTAAATCTAGTTTAACGTTTCAGAAATGGTCTGCCAGTCTTTTGGTGGTCCGAGACGCAACGAAGATCTGATCAAGCGAAATCTGAGAAATTATTTTTTGATATTCAACGGCTGTTTTCCGGACATAAAAAATTTAATTCAGAACTCCATGTCACATAGGGAACTATTAAACGTGCAAGAGATCCGAATATCGTCGATAACTAAACTCTAACTACATCTGAATTTATGCCAAAAAAATGCACACAACTTGTGAAGTACTGACACTAAGATTCCCCCTATGTAAACAATAACAAAAATGCGTGATTAGGATTTCGCGGGGTTTTGATTGAAATTCCAGTAGCTTCTTACCTTCACATGCTGTGTTACAGAGATATCCCGATTTCTGGAGCCCTAAAGTTCTTGAAACTCGCGATTATTCGAAGCAATCTTTGCCTCTCTTAGTAAAAAAGTTAGGAAAAATTTACCCGCCATCTTTCGCGCCAGTTTTCTGTTTCTTAAAGTGACTAGAAAAATCGAGATTACACTGTATTTTAAAGAGTAAATGCTTAGTACCTTAAGTAATAGTCGAAATATTAATAAACAGAAGCATGACTGAATATCAAATCAGTTAAAATACTAAATCTATGATTTGGTTCCCCATTTTTACTACAAAACGCAGGTTTCCGTGTAAGCCGCGGTGAGGATGTTGTGTTCTTTTTCGAACCCTAAAGCAGGTTAGTTTTCCCAACATAAATTGACTCATCCTGACCGGGGGTGCTAGTCATCGCAGATTAACAACTGATCCAGAAATTTGTCCTTTGGCGCTAAACATCACGAAGTCTCTAGCTTCGCATAAACAGCATAAATAGCATAAGTACTTTGTACAAAAAACACTTACCTGACACTGGTGTATCATTGTGGCATCCTTCGCAGGTCCCTCCGTCGTTCTCAATAAGCAGTTTGTAACAAAGAAAACTTGTGAACCCAAGACAAATTAGGGTCAGAACAGACAGAATTGAATTCAGTGCCACGAGACGTTTCATTCGTCGCGATGTCGAGTGGTACAACTTCCCGCATGGGTCTGTCTCCTCCATGTACGACATGGGTTCAGGACGACTTTTCCTTGTTTCCTTTGCTTGCGTTTTAGGGGATTGATTTCTGTACACACTGCTGTTTTTCGTAAACGCAGCCACATCAAGACTGCTGAAATCCAATTCGACTGACGGGTTTTCGTAGAAACGAAGCTCATCGTAAATTCCAGAACTTTGTCCTATGAAATAATCATTCTCTACTCTTGATCTTGGTTGCTGCAACATCTTATTGCAATTGCGAAGTCAGTGTCGACCGGTAGCGCACGTTTGGTCGAGGATGTTTTTGGGCGCGTCTAGTCTTCGTAAAACTATTTCCCTGTAACAGCGTAAGGTCGGCTTTAAGTGACCGGAAACGATATCAAATTGTGTCTCGCTATGCCGGTGAAACACGCAATTATTTTAGTCGTGGGAGGGGAGGTGGCAGGGGATGGTTTGAGGGTTGGGCGGAAATACTTCTCGAAGATCTTGAAATTACTTGCTTTTAAAACATGGCAGAATCTATCATTAATTGTGTGCTTAAAGTAAACTGCTTTTTTACCCCTGGGAGATCCAAACAAGACTTTCGTCGTCCATGGTATGTTTTTCCGAACAAGGAAAGTGAAAGTTGCCCGGCAAAGAGAAACAAACCGCAGCAATTGAGTCGTAAGCCTAGAACATGGGACGAATTTGTAAGCTGCTCCAAGAATAATTTCATTTCAGATTTTGGCGTAAGAAATAATAGACCGATATCTCAAATGTGCATTAAATAATCCCAAACTTTCAGGGTGTAAAATTGCGGTTTTCTTTCTGACAGGTTTTGAGTCTATTTATACATATCAGTAACAATGATCAGTAACTGTGTCTCGACAGAAGAATTAACAGAACTGACTGATAAGGCATGTGGAAATTAATATCTCTCTAGTCCATCTCGTTGAGTCCGTCCATTGACCTCATCCAACATTCTTTCAAGTTTTATTTTACAACGCCCGGGGCCTCTTATGTGTATCTGTAAAATCCTCCAATTTTCCCTATAGATGAGATCATTTCATGACTCAAAATGTCTTTGTCATCATTGAAGCCTTCTTTTATATGCGCCTGTTTTAGAATAATATCTTTTAGGATCTATAGAGTAACTGACAGTATTCGCAGATGTAGAACCACGAATAAAGCATCTTCTGATCTTCAAGGGGTCAGGAAAGCGGAACCTTAACAAAGAATTGTGAAACAGTATCGCCCACGCGTGTCGCAACAATTTCGGGGAAACGTATGGTGCGATGAAAAAATGATGCTGTTAACGGCCTGGAGAACTGTACAATTGGCTGTTCAAGTTAGCGGAGCACAAAACGTTTCATGACGATGACCAAATTCACGTGTAACGGTGATTAATAGAGACTGGGCAGTTAGCCCGAAGATTTTGCTATAAAGAGGCCGGAAGCCGCAACATTTTCGCGTTCCAATGACGTTACTTTAGCGCGTAAATTCTTATCGCGAAATGGACTTCCCGTTTAAAAAACCGTGGTTGGTCTATCTCAAGTGGATTTAGATAGACACCAGATAGATCGTACTTTTAGAGTTGTAAACAGCGTTGTTAAAATCCTTTGATTAAGCCGCGTAACCTGAGCAACAGACACTGACACTGACACTAAAAAAATAGTCGGTCACACTTGAAACAGTGTGACACCGTTGTAACAGCGTTGTCAAATGTGCTAGTGGGATCTCAGCCAATGTTGACACAAATTGAAAGGTTCGATCGATGGCATGCACTAGCCAATGGTTGATTTTCTCTGTAAAAAGGAAAGTTGTAAGTTTTTAGTCGATCGAAAACAGAGACAATTTTATTTTCGAAGGGTCGCTACTTTCAGGTGAGTCGTTTCTTTCGGGATGAGCGGGGAGTGTTACTGAAGGGGTTAAATAGGAAGCGAACCGTTGCTTTCGATTCTGGGGGGGGGGGGGGGGGGGGCGTTACTTTCGCAATTCCAAGTTCTGACTGGTCTCGTTTGGTGCTCTATTTTTTCTTACAAAGCGCATTTCCGTTTGTTCGGAGTAAAAGCGTATAGCTGGCGCTGTTAGGCCAGTTTCAAGTAGGATTAGATAAATTATTTAGATAAATTAAAAATATTTCAAGAAACAAAGACTCGAATTGTATTGTTATTGTTTTGTGTTAATTTGTTTGGTCTGTTATTGTGTTAGGGGCAGTACACTCTAAATCATGGGGTAGGCAGGAAGGAGTATGCTGAAGACACTGAAACCCTAATACCATATTCTTATAGACATGAGCAGCTTGATTTTGCAACCCTAGTCTGGACTAGGCACCAAAAGCCCCTCCCCTATCCCAGACTAGCTATTTTAATTTCAAAATCTTATAGATAGATAGATATCACTCTCTTAGTCCAGCATACGCGAACTAAATCAATATCTCAAAAAGTCACTTTCGATTTCGAATTTCTACTCTAGAACCCGGGGTCAGGAACCTTGCCCTAGACGAAATTGTTTCTACACTGGCCACTTTTCAGGTAATTTATACCCTATTCTGTATGAAAACTGTCTGAATTCTATACTCTATCAATACCAGACTAAGCTGCCCGTTAAACATACTTTTCACCTATACTCTATCAATACCAGACTAAACTGCCCGTTAAACATACTCTTCACAGCGGCTCATACCCACATCAGTTATACATGGGAATCTCGCCCCCAGGGGTAATTGTTTCCGGTAACAGAGAAAAATGAAATAGCCTCTCGTGCAGGCATTCTTTTAGCTCTTCACATCATGCACTTTGATAAGGAGTACGTGACGTGAAACTCCTCCCTCCACCCCCTTCATCTTGAAAAGAAGAAAAAAACCTTGCAGACAGCTCCGTGAAATCTGTTTCCCTGTTTATCTTGTTCTAAATAGCAACCAGGAAGTTGAAGGCTAATACAATCATCTTTTGTAAAACTACTGTAACACCCAACACTGTCTTCCCATCGTGCAAAGCAATGATTGGGTTGGCCATTATTGCATTTTCCATGCTATGGTATAAAATATTATACATTAGTATCACTCAACTAGTGGACTAATGCAAATCCTGCATTTTGATTGGCTACGCTACTAGAGGACTATTAGTAATAGTCCTCGAGTAGCGAAATTGGCGCAAAATTAATCGAGCGTGACGCTTTCTTTCGTTTTATTCCCAAATAAATATTTCTTCAACTTGCATTTCCTAACTTTATTATTGCCTTTTCTGTCCGATTACTTAGGTGATACTGAAACAATTAGACCCTTTTCCCTCAAGGACTACGGGTCTAACTGTTAATTATATACCATGAAATATCCCACTTGTCATTTGTATTTTCTTGGTTTGCACGCTGCATGAGCATTATACCCATGCAACAGTCGATCACGTAACAAAAGGGAGCTTAAGCAACGACGACGTCGAGGACGATGCCTAGTAAAAAACGAATTAATATTTCACCAGCAAAATTCGCGATTTTGTAAATCTGTTCGGTGCGCCAATGACTCTAAAAACGTGCTCAGGCTAAATATGCAATGACATCGCTCAATTTCAAATGGAAATACGAAAACTTAGCCGTCGTCGCCCACGTTCAGTAGACGACGCAGAACTTGGTCATTTCACGTTGTTGTTTTGCAGAGGACGGCAAAGAAATGTACAAAGATTTATAATGCACGTGCACAGCTATTGTATGGGTCATTAAACCTTTTGTTTAGTGACGTTCTCGTTACCGTCGTCGTCGAAAATGAATGGTGGAAAAAATGACTAACTGGCGTGGCTCCAAGTGTCGTCCGTCTTACACTAAAAGCGTGATCATAGAAATTCACCTGAAGGGCCTTTTCCGGTACTGTTGGGGCTTCCGTGTTAACCAATTTTTAGAGGATGGGACCCCCTCTGTGTAAAATTAGACCTCTTTAAGTAGATTATGAAATGTTGTGTTGAAAGGAAACACGTTTTAGTAAGTGTGGTCGAAGAGCGACAACAGTTTAATGGTTAATTCCTTCTATAAGACAAGCTTGCAGGGAATCATGGTTGATCAAAAAGAATTATCCATACAGTTCGAGATGATAAATACAACTAGATACGGTAGCGCATCTCTTAGAGAAAATTGGCCCTCGGAAAAAAAAAAAAAAAGTTTCGAAGTCGAAGTTTCTAATTGTAGACCACTGTATTCGGGGAGTCCTAAGTCAAAGGAGCGGGTCTCCTCGATGTCTCATTTAGCAGGCAGGTTTAGCAGGGTAAACTGCGGATTTTGGTATCACTTATTAGGAAACAGTACAGGCGTATTGATGGCTAGTCGGCTAGAGGTGCTTATGCAATGACGACGACGGCGCGGGGAGAACCCATAGTGACTTGAAAAAGGATTTATAATTACTTTCGAATGTTGCAATATTCTGGATCTGTTCAGTACGCCAATCGGTCTAAAAACTTGTTCAGGCTGAATATCTAGTGACAGCGTTCAATTCCAAAAGAAAATGCGTAACATTGGTCGTCGCGATTCAGGTTCTCCGAAACACGCAGAAGTTGGTTATTGCCGCAGTTTTGTAGAGGACGGTAAAGAAATAAACACGTACGATTTATAATGCACGTGCTAAGCCATTTTTTTGCTCATGAAACTTTCTTTTGTTGAAGTTTTCGTTGTCGTGGCCGTCGTTGTTTCTAAAATTAATTGGAAAAATGTGCAAGGGAGCGCACTCTCTCACGTTAAGAAAAAGCAGTTTCTATTATTCACCATTCCAAAGCAAAAGCATTGTAAAACGCACACGGAAATCTACGGGTTATATTTCGTTGGGTCCTATAAAACACACGGCGCTGCATTAATTTTCACGTTGACGTTGCACTGTTTCTAAGGGAAAAAAAGCGTATTCAGAATATAAATTAAACCGCACTAAACAGGCATCAGAACTGTCCTTTTATACGCATGTAACAGTAACGACTGGAGTCACTGATTAGGATATTTACTCACGTCCAAAACCTCAGCGCTATGGGAGGTGTATTTTGCTGCGCAATTTTCAGGCAAACTGAAAGACGAGCAGTTAAATACATCGTTTCCTTTCCGTTCTGCCCTGTAGAAAAAACAAAAATAATGATAACATATTGTCAAGAGCCTTCCGTTTAGCATTCTTAGTCTGCTAGCAGGCTCACTCCTTGTTTGGAACTCGCTCAGCTGAGCAGACAACCAACGCGAGAAGCAAGCAAGTGAAATACACGATTCCCAAACGCACTCATCGAACTCGTCACGCATTCCATCTGTGACCTCTACGTGATGAAGGAATGCGTGACGAATCCAAATATAAAGCCCGCGTAGGAGGCTTTCAATTTAAGTGCTAAAATAAATAAGAAAGAAGTAATTGTTGCAAACATCCAATATTGAAACCTCTAATACATAAATAGAACGAACGAAAGAATCGAAGTAAGGCCTTTCGATATTTTCTTTTTCTGACAGTCACATCCAGTCGGCGAAAGACCTTCTAAACTCAAGCCTGATACCCTGTTATTGTAGTTTTATAATTATTATTTGTTTTGTTCAGTGAAAAGAAACTGAAAAATTCCCCAAAACACTTCACACTTACTGGCAAAACATCGAGTTCCACGGGTGGTCGCAGGTTTTCCAAGGTACTTCAGATCGAAATGATTCAAACAAGTAGTAAAATGTAAATACAGCAGAGGTATAAGACATCACACATATGGCGTAACCGACACCTGGAAATATGCGAGAATAGCATTGATGGTAATATTTCCTCTTACTTTTTTTTTTTTTTTTTTTTTTTACGCAGAAGGCATTATAATTTGGAGTGTCAGTCCTCTCCCGCCCTCAGCCTAATCGACGACCGAGAGATGCTTGCCCATTGTTGTTTGTGTTTTACATTGTTTTTGTTAATTTTATTGTCTTTCTTTTTTACAGTTATGAGCGCGAGGGAGAGAAAGCATAGATTAGGAGAAAAAAAGGACCTGGTTACAAATGCTTTCAATTCCTTATCTTTGTTCCGACTATCACCTACAAATGGCTAGTCCCTTCCTCCGCCCCATCGCTTCATCTCCCTCGGCTTCTGTTTTTCCGCACTCCGGGCATCAACCCCAAACAATGACCGTTCCCCCCCCCTACCCACTTCTCTAATCCCCCGGGCTTGTAATTTGCCCGCGCTCTGGGCTACTGCCGTGCGAACAAGTGGGGATCCTGTACTCTTACCGTAGGAGCATAGATACATTTCATTAGTGGGCAAATTGATTTCCACACGCCAGTCACTCCAGAGCTAAACCACTGACCAATCGCCAGCTCCAGGAAGAAAAGTGGCACACCATTCAAGAACAACATCAAAAGATATGGGATAAGAAACAAAGCTGTTGAGGAAAAACAACAAGACGTAAAAAAATTACTTAATTCCGTTCGCTTTTCCATTTTTCCTTTTGAACAAGCTATCTTTTAAAATCGTCACGCAATGTTCCCTGCAAAGCCAAAAGGGGCGTTGCGTGACAAGCCTCCAGATTTGTTTTTTTTTTCCTTGTCTAGTTTCGCTTATACGAAAATATTTCCTCGCTTTTTTGGGTATGAAGTTTGATTCTTCTTCTTCCGTCTCTCCTTACCTCTCCCCTTATTTATTGGTATAAATGTAGTCGCGATAATACTTTCGACTCTGCCAGAAGGGATTTTCTCCCCTAGGAGCGAAGCTATGAACAGCAGTCCTGAGGCCCGGGGGGGGGGGGTACTTTGGGAATTTCTGGGCTGGGGATGTGCTGCTGGGACCCTGGAACCCTTAGCCTACACCAGAGCTAGTTCAGCTGAATTTTGCTACCCTATACTAGAACCAACTCCCCAAATCCTCCCATCTATTACGGCTGATTGGCGTAAATTTAAACTTGCCGATTTGATTTTTGTATATTTCTGAGTGGCAATTCCTGGTTTCCTTTGTCTAGATAAAATCTTCAACCAACTAGTCAGTTTTGGGGAAAATGATACTCTATTCTAGACCCAAACGCTCTGATTTATATACCCTATGCTAGAGTAAACTGCTTGAAAACCATACCCTTCACAGCGGCACATACCTATATAGCTCATATATGGCAGTGACCTTCCCCCCCCCCCCGCCCGGGTCCTGAGGGAGGATAAGCTCTAGTCTCCAAGGGTCGTCACGCAACGCTTCTCCCAAAAGCGTTACGTGGGGGATAAGCCGAAATTTTTGGTACTAATATTTTTCTTTTTCTTTTTTCAGTAACTCTGTTAACTAAAATAAACGTTGCACAATTAAGTGTGTTTCAATGGAGCGAATGAACGAGCGAACAAGACAGTTAAACGTCTTAAACAAATCCCGATCTTTGTACCTTAGTATAAACCATTTTACAGTTGTCTGCTCAGTGATCTGGCCTTTGGATGGCAGCGAGGCCGGAGTTGACCTTGTTTTGATACAGACCCCACTACTTTTGTCATGTAAATACACTTAGTTAGCATCAGAACAACTTGTTTTACACAACAAAAGCAATGAGGTCTGTATCAAAACAAGGTCAACTCCAGCCTCGCTGCCATCCAAAGGCCAGGTAACTGAGCAGACAACTGTAAAAGGGTCTATTCGACTGATTACGCCTGGTCCCAATAATAACATGCGCGCACCTGGAGCTTGCACAATTCCAGCTTCAGTGCAGCTTCACATATATGGTTTTTAATCTGCCAGAAATTATTTCTGATATTAATCATAATATATGTATTGGTTTTAAACACAGTAAATCCCCGTTATTTGCCATTAACACTTTTCCCAGGCCCATTTCCAAATCAAAACATTCAATCAAACGGAGCGTCACGCAGTCGTGAAATTTTGCCGTCTATCCCATATCGACACACTGTAGCGAACTAGTGCAAACTGAAGAACAAATTCTGAAGCTCAAATCTCGCTATAATGTGTAAACATTGAACACCATTTCTCTGACTTTAACTTACCTCCGCCGTTTTTGTAAGCCAGGTAAGGGAACCTCCAGATGTTTCCAAATCCGACGCAGTAGCCGAGAGAAGAGAGAATGAAATCTCCTTTTCGACCCCTTTTTTCGCGCTCTTCAACTTGCACTGGCTCTACTTTCTCTTCCCCAGATAACTGTTTTCCAGAACCAGGGTTCGCATTCTCATCGGTGGATATGTTTGCAGTGTTACGAATTTCCCGTGTTCAAGATGAATGTGACAACTGCATGGTCACAACTACCACCCTGAATGGAATGTTGCCAAATTTGCATAAATCTCTAACGAGGGTGCCGCCAAGATGGAGACAGAGGTTGGGGGGGGGGGGGGGAGTACTAAATGGTACACCTTAATTATTTCGCTAAAACATTTCAAGAAAAAAAATCTCTGGCTCCAGAAATTTTCATTCTACTTAATGAAGGCTGGTGTGGAGAGAAAGCCTGTAAACTCAGGGTAAAACTGATGGTTAAACTGGCTCGTGAACCCGGACCAGATGGGCCGTGAACTTTAGTTGCACAGTAGGATATATAGGCCAATTACGTTGTTGACAAATTTATCACAGTGGTAGATATGTTCGGGACTCGATATATACATGCATATCAAGAAATCCTCCATTGCTCTTGCCCTTTTTTAGTGTTTTTGTTTTTGTTGTTTTTTTTGTTTTGTTTTTCTGTTTTTTAGGCCCTGTCCGCACTACGGCGGAGAAATTTGAAAACGCAGCTTTATTTCTACGGTTAGGCCTACCGTCCACACTAATCCGTCACGAAACCGGAACTTCTCGAACCGTTCTTAAAACGGGAGAAATTTGAAAAGGCCGGCTTTGCGTTTTAGTGTGCACGAAAACATTTTGAAAACGGAGCTTTTCGAAAACGATGGAGTCACGATAATCACGTGATTTCCCTGACTGAGTTTTCCTTAAACACAAGTCCAAAATGACCGGTGGGCAGGATCATAACTGATCAACACAAAACAAAAGCTCTAGGATTTTTCACGAAGTTTGGGGAAAACTAAAACTCTCCCGAGGTCTTCTCTGTTTATGACCAAAATCTGCAATTTTGCTTACCTATTTGTGACCTGACCTAAAGTTTGATACTCAATTTTTGACCAAAACGGCTGAAAAACCATACCCTATGGGCGCACATACCTATATAGCCCATATAAGGGAGTACTCACCCCCCCCCCCCTCACCCCGGGATTGGATGATGCTGAATAACCTCGGGATGGATAGAGGGAGCAAAGAGGAACGAATACACGTGCAAACAAAAATAAAAAACAAAGTATTTGTAAAATTTATTAATAATAATAATAATAATAATTAATAATAATAATAATAATAATTAATAATAATAATAATAATAATTAATAATAATAATAATAATATTCACTCATATCACAGCAAACACTATGCTTATAGGAATTCCATAACTATATTTTTATAACAATACCTTTTGCATATTTTACAGTTTGTAGATTTAGGTAGTATAGGGATGTTTAATCTATCCAGAGGAATTCTAGGTCTGCTGTTTTATACGTTTAATGTAAAATCTGTTCTGGTACCCTGAGAACCCGGGGGTTGGGGAACTCCCATAGAAAAACGACGGGGGTACACGTCGTACATTTTAGAGGTTAAAAAAGCGGTTTCGGTACCTTTTTGTGTGCTCAGCCTCAAAAGATCCACAGCAGAAGCTTTTGAGCTTCCTTTTACGATATTTAGCCAAAAGAATATGTTAGAGAATACTATGTTCATTTAGAATTCGCACCTCTTAGTGGTGAAAAGAATTTCAAGCCACGCCCACAAAACAGAATCTTGGTACTTCTTAGGGGTTCTCTTCAAAATTTCCGACGGGCAACCCAGTCCTTTTCATATGGGAACCCCCCTCTCCACCACCCCCACCCGGGCCACTGTCACTGAACAGAAAATTACTCTTGACAAGAGATTATCAATAATCTCTTGGTCTTGACGAATAATCTGTCTAATGCCCACGTTTATATACTGACGCGCATATACCAAACACCCGATCATGAGGAAATGTTGCCTTAATATCGTCAAAAAGGTTACTCTATATATTCCCCCATATTGACCTACATTATAACTAGGCATTAAAAACTTTTTACATGTATTATAAAGGAATAATAAATATGGGTTATTACTAAGTAAACCAAGCGTGAGTTGAATATGGCAGGATAATGGTCAAGTTTTATTTGCATGGCTATAGATCAAGACGTAGTGGAGGTCCTTCCACAAACACGCAAAAAAGAACGACATATCCTGCCATCTTGACCAAACAAGCTTGGCCAGTGGAATATTTATTCTCTTCTATAAACTAGCAGGCAAAGGCTGCAGGCAAAGGCTGCACCATTTTGCCTGCGCAGGGAGCTAGCTATGTAATAATTTGTAATTTATGTTGCAGGTTATTTCAAACCTTCGTCGCATCTTTGCTTTGTACAGCTGTCACTCTTATAAATATGAATGCAATGCACATATTATCTAGTCGTACTTCTTGAACCAACAAAATCAGTGCTGGTTGGCAACAATTTAACAATTCTATTTATTTTTTTTTTATGTGCGAGACTCGTGGTTTTTGTAGGACCATTCGCCACCCCTAAAGTAACTTAGTAGCTGTGGAATGTCAATTGCTTGGTCCAAAACACGATAATTCGGTATTTTTAACAATAAAAAAAAAATGCAGATGGTTTGGAGATACGTTGTGATTCAGTCTCACACTCTAAAATCTTGAGTGTCGTCAAAACTCTCTTTAGATTCTTTCTAACGGCATGCCGGCATGTTGTTAAAGTAATCTAAAATTCTTGCATATCCTACAAGCTTTAAACTTGTCGAAATTGTCGTCAAACTGAAGTCTATGATTCTGGGGCTGTTTCACGACAGCTTATTAACGATTTCCTTACACTTATTAGATAAATTAATTTAAATATACAATAGCCACCATTTGGTGTAGAAATTAATATGCTCGGATAATTCCACGGACACCAATCTGTTCTGAAAAGGCGAACAGATGTCTGAGAGCGAGGCTCGGGGAACATTGTTTTAAAGTCAAATGAATGCTACTGTGTTTATGATCCTTCAAATATTTTTCGTAACGCGCGGGAGCTTTTGAAAATTGGGGATTCCCAAGTTTTCGCTGGGGCATATTCAAACGTGACGCGTTTAGATCAATCGGGTGGGGAGAAAATATTTGATGGATAATGTTACTTAATGATAATTAAGACTCAACATTAGTAAGATTAATTTATATTATTGTCCGGAAAACGGCAATAGAGAAGGATAAACTGCCAACGATCAAACAATTTGAGATATTTGACTTTTAATTTAACAGAAAACAACATGATATGCATTCGTAAATCATTGCGTCCAACCATGTTGAACAGGTTCGTCACAGTATTGTTTTAGACCTACATTATGCTTATGCGCTCCACTGGCCATAAAAGAAGCAATTTCAATTTTCCAGTTTTCAGGGGAGAGTTATCCTGTTCTCCTACGCTTATTAGTTAGTTCAAGAGATTATGATCTTTGTTAATATCATTCAATGGAGAATTTGCATTGAAATACATTTCCATCTCCGCTCACTCTCCCCTCCCTCCACAACAAAGCACACCCATAACCTCAATTTCCACTGGCGCCAGTGACGCTAACGTTTTTATGCTTTGTGGATGTTGTTGATTCTTTTAAGTGCTTAGAGGGCATTCCCAGTAATGAAGATAACAATACATTTTGCTGGCCTTAGTGTGCAGGGTACGTTCACACTTGCACGTGTATGTATGTCTTTGATTTGAGTCGGAGTGTAACAGTCGAGTTACTTTGGCGTCATTGGTATCGCAGTGAACAGCCATGATTTGCTTGCCCTGACAGAAAAAAAAAACAAAAAAAAAAAACAGTCATCAAAATATTGTTTCTCTTAAGAGTGCCTGCCTGCAAGGGTCGAAAATTCGATTTCGCTCATTTTCTTGTGGTAGGTAGGCTAGGGCATAACAAAAACTACTGGATAGTTTTTTTTTGGCAAAATATCCTTTTATTTCAAAGAAATATGCAAATTACCAACTTCCGTTAAAATCGTCATTTGACGCACCATTTTATTAAGCAAGTTTGAGAGCCTCGCATGCAAAACCACATCATTCTTCCGTCTTTAAAACACTCAAATATTTTTGTGCAATGTTTAAATGTGTACTGGGTTGGTTTTAGGGAATGTTGCGTTGTCTTTTTGGGTGCAAAATAATTAAATTTCGAAGACATGTATTTCATTCACTTAAAAGTACTTCGTGAATATAATTGATTTTCGCCATCTGCGAAACCTTCAAATGGATTAAGCTTCTGGTGGTTGAATCGCAGAAGGATGATCTACAGATTCCTGTAAAAATCTCTTTGGGCAAATGATTGTGAGCGACGCGAGAGCTTTTCAAAGTACGTCAAAAATGCAAATATTTGACCATCCGTCGTCAAATTTCAATTTACGGGTTAGACGTATATTTTAGCATGCGCCACATGATAAGTTGAAATAAACACAGAGCTGATAATTTCGAAATGTTCTAACCTTATTTGTTGCAAAAGGCAGGTCCAAAGCCGATTTGACGTGTTACTAGTCGATCTCTCACCACTCGTCGCACATAAAGCAGAAGTTTGCTTTTGTTTACACAAGGTTAACGTCCGATGTACATCGCCAACTGTCAACCTATTATTCGTCGAATACCATGAATCTGTGACCATCTTTCTGCGCATATGAACATCACTGCATCTAAGTCAAAAATGGCTGAGTCATTTGTAGATAGTTGCTTGCTTTGCACTGCGCCAAAATAATACGTTTGATCGATTACTGACCATTGCTGATATTAGCATGTCGGCGCAGCACAATCTTACAGCCGTTATTTGTTCGTCACGCAATGCTGTCACGGCATATCCTGTACATTTTGATCCATTTTGTATAGGGCACTCTCAGGATAAATGAAGCTGTCCGTAAAATAACATAAGTTTGACCTATGTATAAGTTAATCATTGTTTCTTTCTCTTTGGCAAGACTCTAATCTTTGGTACGGTTTCTTTTTCACCATCCTTTCCGAATGAACTGAAATAAAAGTAAAAAAAAGATATTTTAAAATCATAATCAGAGTAAGGTTATAAAGTTCAAACAAACGAGAGACAGCTGACGGATAGTTAACTTATGTTGACGTAAAAAAAAACGGACATAACAACAGCAGTACTTACATAATTCTACATCCTCAGGTTTGAAATGTTTCTCACGGGTAAACACCTTGTCACTGTCGATCTGTTTTTGGAAATCTTTGTCAATAACTCTTGTTTTCGTGATCGCACTCAGCCACTCTTTGCGCCACTTCTTGTATTCGGCATTTCATGCAGAGGGCAGTTTCCAGATGCCGATTCCTTTCGTCCTCCGGCACGTACCACAGCCAAAAACCGAAGAGTTATCGCCGGGCATTTCACTTTCGAAATGATAAACTTTTGAAAACCATTCAAGATGACAGAACTTTATTTCTTAGCGTTCAAAACACGTCAAATGACTCCACGTTCACCAAGAAATTTCTAACCCGATAGTGAAAAATTAAATATTCAAGGTACACCTCTATTTAAGCGGCTAGCCCCATAGTAAGCAGTCACCACCCATTTTCCCGGGGGTAGCCCACTGTATTACATGTAAACCAAAAATAATTGCACAGCGCGAAAAGACCTAGGTATGATTTTAGCGTTACAGTATTACGCAGGGCATGTAGGTAGCGGTGGTCGAGTAAAAGATAACAACAGGGGCAATGGTAAACTATTCATTCTTCTCATTTCTTAATTTAATCTTTTCCTACTCAACATGATTGTGTGCTCCCAGTAGTTCCCAGCCTTACGGAGCCTTATGTATTTGGATAGAAACTGTCCTGCCCCTACCCCCTAAAATGGGATGACAGTATTGCGTGACGAACAAGGAACCGCTGCAAGCAAGGATTCAAGCCATCAAACCATGATGATCAAACGTAATAGTTTGGTGTAGTGCAAAGCAAGCAACTATCTACACATGACTTAGCCGTTTTTGACTTAGATGCAGTGGTGATCATATGTGTCGAAAGAGGGTCACGGATTCATGGTATTCGACCATTAAATAAGTTGACAGTTGGCGATGTACATCGGACGTTATGTAGGCATGTGTAAACAAAAGCAAACTTCTGCTTTATGTGCGACGAATGGTGAGAGAAACACGTCAAATCGGCTTTGGACCTGCCTTTTACAGCAAATGAGGTTAGAACATTTCGAAATTATCAGCTCTGTGTCTATTTCAACTTATCATGTGGCGCATGCTAAAATATACGTCTAACCCGTAAATTGAAATTTGACGACGGATGGTCAAATATTTGCATTTTTGACGTACTTTGAAAAGCTCTCGCGTCGCTCACAATCATTTGCCCAAAGAAATTTTTACAGGAATCTGTGGATCATCCTTAGATGCGATTCAGCCACCAGAAGCTTAATCCATTTGAAGGTTTCGCAGATGGCGAAAATCAATTATATTCACGAAGTACTTTTAAGTGAATGAAATACATGTCTTCGAAATTTAATTATTTTGCACCCAAAAAGACAACGCAACATTCCCTAAAACCAACCCAGTACACATTTAAACATTGCACAAAAATATTTGAGTGTTTTAAAGATGGAAGAATGATGTGGTTTTGCATGCGAGGCTCTCAAACTTGTTTAAGAAAATGGTGCGTCAAATAACGATTTTAACGGAAGTTGGTAATTTGCATATTTCTTTGAAATAAAAGGATATTTTGCCAAAAAAAACTATCCAGTAGTTTTTGTTATGCCCTAGCCTATCTACCATGAAAATATGAGCGAAATCGAATTTTCGACCCTTGCCCAATTATCTCCCATTTTTATGGACAGGGACTCTTAAATACATCAATATTTAATACGCTTAAAGAGTGTGTTCACATGACGACGTACGGCAGCCATCATCAGGGGAGGATTTTCATTTTTTTGCGGGAAGGTAGATTGGGTGGCTAGCCAACCCCCGCTCGGTGATGCAAAAAAATAAAAAAGTGAAGGATTGTGAATCAGTTTGGGCAGAAATAAAAGCAAGAACTCTGGGCAGGTACCTCACTATAATTTCTAGTTGCTGTCATTGTTAGCGATTTCTGGTAAAACAGTTTTAAATTAGGTTTCAATTCTCAGATTGCAACATTTTGCGAACATGCCCTATTCTGGAACCCCAAAGTACTAGCCACCTCCCTTGAAAAATCCTGGATCCGCCCCTGATAATAGTGTCCCAAAAACAATGAAAAGGTGGCCATGTTGGTGTACCAAAAAAATCCTGTGGGAGTTGAACTCTTTTCTTATGCAAATACTTGCTTCTGTTCTAATAAATTTGCATGGGTGCTGGCCAAGTCTAGAAGAGTTGTCCTAGAACTATGAAATTCTAAGTTTTGTTCCTTGTTAAATCGTTTCCCCCTATTCTAAATACGGAGGCAGGGCTTAACCTACCTTTTGCTCTGTCACAGATACTTCAGTTCTCGCGTAAAAATCAGGTGTTACTGGAGCGCTTTCAATCTTCTGGTAACGACAAAGAGAAAGATTGGCTCCAGGCCCTGGTGATCCTCGAGGTCCCGAAGGTCCAGGACTACCGACAGGGCCCTGGGTGCCATTATAGCCAGGAGGTCCTCTTGGAGGAACGATTTTACTCATATTTATCACCTGTGAGGGAAAAAAAATACACATGTTTGTTTGTTTATTTGGATTTTTTTTATTAAACGATGGGTTGCAAAGACACAAGGTGTGATTAAACGATACGGAAACAAGACTTCGAAACGCTTGGCTTTTATTGACCCTTTCAGCTTCAGGGTCTTTCACACAACAAAAAATGGCGGTGTCTCTCCAAATATTGGAGAACATAATATAGAAACCAAATTTTTAATTAGGCTTCGATTTTGATTGATTTACACCCTGTTCTCTCTCTCTCTCTCTCTCTCTCTCTCTCTCTCTCTCTCTCTCTCTCTCTCTCTCTCTCTCTCTCTCTCTCTCTCTCTCTCTTCTGAGCCCCTTTCATAGGGCCTTGTAAGATTATGTACCTGATCTTTTACGTCCCGGAGGTCTTTATCGGTGGATATCAATTTGCGCCACAAATCTAAGAAAACCTCCTCCCTCACAGACGTTGAGTTTAGGTTAGCTATAGCTTGCTTCTGCAGAAAAAAAAAAAAAAAAAAAAATGAGAAAAGGGAACAAAACTATAATAAACAAAAATCATTTCAAGTTTCCATTAAAATATCTGGTCATAAACATGTTCACCTTTCAAGTTCTGGATTTTGACAACAACAAAAAAAGACTTTCTGTGTTCTAGAGATGTAAATTTCTGTTCATTATCTGATCGAGAGATTGTTGCCAAACGCTTGGTTACTTCATTCTATCTTTCATATTTACATTTTCTGTTATTAGCTGGCCTTTTATTCGCTTTGGGAAGTGAACAATTTTAGTCTGTTGAGTCAGTGGTGGAAAAGATCATTTACAAGAGTGAAAATTAATTAATTTTTCACCCGCTTCTCAAGCGCAATTCATCCCCTAATAGTCGTTCCCCTAGGGAGGAACTTCTTTATAAAAAGAACAGGGGTGTTCGTCATACCTTGTAGGAGTTAAAAAAGCGGTTTTGGTATCTATTAGAGTGTTTAGCCTCAAAAGGTCCACAGCGGGAGGTTTTTTGGTGCCTTTTAGGGTATTGAGACGAAAAGATATGACAGGAGATAATGTGTTGTTTAGAAGTGGTACCTCTTTACAATAGGGGGAAAAAATTCAAGCCACGCCCAGAAAACAGGATCTCGGTTCCTCTTAGGGGTTCTTTTCAAAATTTCCGACGAGCACCCCCGCTCTTTTTATATGGGAGTCTCCCCCGGAACTCGTTCGTCTAGGTATTGTGCCCTAAAACTTTTCCTGCTTGATCAAATGGTCACGGAAACATCTTTAGAAGTTATAAGTAATGACGTCACAGATGGAACAAGAATTCCCCCCCCCCCCCCCAACCCCCAGTTTTGGCTGGGATTAGCAGTCAGTGGGTTACTAAAGCCGTCACTTACATACTGCGGAAAAGCCATAAAAAGTCAGCTTAAAGGAGCTCATTCACGGTATTTGAGTTATTTTGGCCACGTAAAAATTGCCTTTATATTAAAAGAAACCTGAAAACAGTAGTTTACTAAGATAGAAAAACACCAAAGAGATAATAATAAACCATAAAGGAATAAGGATGGTTAAGGATGGAGAAAATTAACACGGATTACAAACGACGAACTTGAAAAATTAAGTGTGGCCAAGGGTTTATATTAATTTTGAACCACAAGCAATCAGTCAACTGTTTTCTCCTTAGAGCACATTCCAAATACCACTCATCGAATCGTAATTTATATTAAGAACTAAAAAAAATTGCTTTATAGGTCCCACGAAACTCACACTTTTAAGCAAGTGTTGTTGCGTCCTGTTGATTTCCTCCCTCAGTTTTGTCAGATTTTCCGAAATTTTCTTGATAGACTCTTGCAGAGATTTTCCTTCCTGAAAATAAGATACATAAAAAACGCAAATAATTTGAATCAAGACCAGATGACGCTGAAAAAATTTCGAATACGCAAGAAACTGTGGCGTTGACAGCACCAGATATTTAATAAATGCGAGCAAGGCCACAAGACGTCGAACTCTCTTGGCAGGTCAACAGCGTCAGTTATTTACCGCGAGCACTAGGAGCTAAAATACTCCCCTTCCCTCCCTTCCCCTCCCCTTCCCCTCCCCTTTCCCCTCTCCCTCTCCTGCCCCTTCCCCTCCCCCTTCTCCTTCCCCGCCCTCTCCCCCTTCCCCCATAGATTGAAACACTTTATCCGTTGTATAGAACCGGTAGTTCGTAGCGAAAAAACACAACAAAACACAATTGAAGTTTCCACTAAGCGTTTGCGTTTCCGGTAAGCGTTTCTTACTCGCGCTATTTACATACCGTGCTTAAAATAACACTGATCTCCTCCAGGGATGAAACGTTGTTCTTGAGGTTTTGCACATTTTCTGAGAGATTTGTTTTCTGGACTCTGGGCATCACTGTTGGAAATCCTAAGCGGGATAATAAAAACAACTTAAAAAGAACACATTGGCGTAGTGGCGTATGTCTTTAAAAACTTCAGATTATAATCCCTTGCGTCTCATATTTCAATTTCCTCTGTGCTTCAAGGAAAGAACTTCTTTCAGGAATGGCTCAGAAACAGAGAGTCTCTATTACTAGTAGCATCCTGGGCATTTGAATGAATGGTTCCCAAAGGCTGACGGGGACACTTGTATTTACTCTAAATTTTGGTAACCATGTTCTTTAACTTCAAATTCATACCCTTAGCTTTCTAGGACCAAAGCACGCTATTCTACCTCCGTGACTGAAGCGGAAAATCGCACTTAATCTTGTCGACAGACGATCGCGGCCACTTCTCTTTCCCTCTCTCTATCCCTTTTTGAAGACAAAAAGCTCGATGAAAGATGGCTAATTACGTTGGTATACTGTATAACCTTCCTACCATTATTGTGTTGAACTTTCAAAACTCTGTAAAGTTGAGACAAGCTATCGATACAAGTAATCTCATATACAGGCCCTTTATCACTTGCATTCATCATTATAAAATTTTTGATAACCATTAGTGGCTACAACAGGATACATCAAGTAAACTTGCATACAAACGAACAAGCCCTACAAATGAGGAAATCGCCTCAATTAAGACTCTCATGTACATCATCGTAGACTTTCAACTGAAGACCTGGGACAGGAAATGTGTCGTAATCCCTTATGTATGGGGCCAAAATCATTCAAAGCAGTTACCGAACCAACGGTTTTATTTTCTTCTTGCCTTATTACTCTTAAAGAGACCTGGACAATTCAGTTGTGAGTAATGAAGTAGTGTTCATGATCGAGAGGTCCAATTAGCTTAATTGGAGAATAGTTTGTATGTAAGCTAGTGTGAATTGTCAGCTGCCATATCGCGCTTAACCAACGAGAGTCACGGCAAACTTCTTTCGCACGGAGGAAAAGAAACACGAGAAACCTGAACTTATGCCAGGCTAGGCAAATGCCGCACGGATCAACAGCCGTCATCATGTCAGTTTATTTACCTACACAAATCACTTATCTTGATTAGACGTATGATACACACAAGTCAGTGTTTAAGTCAACTTCCGCCTTCACCTTCTAAACACTAGTAAATGCAGAAACTTCGGTGTGGAACGGAAATCTTTTCGCCTGATTACGGGATTTGGCTACTTTTGATGATTTCTTTTTGTAATCACATTACACAACTACCATCTGTGGTATTCGGATGATCACATTATTTTTAGATTTTAATCTAGTTTTAACGTTTCAGAAATGGTCTGCCAATCTTTTGGTGGTCCGAGACACAACCAAGATCTGAACGAAATCTGAGAAATTATTTTTTGATATTCAACGGCTATTTTCCGGAGATTCTTAACGTGAAAAATCTCACAACTCCATGGTCAGACAAGAAACTATTAAACATGGCATAGATCCAAAGATCGCCGATAACTAAACTCTAACTACATCTGAATTTATGCCAAAAAATGCACGCAGCTTGTGAAGTACTGACTCAAGATTCCCCGTATGTAAACAATAACAAAAAATGCGTGAGTAGGATTTCTCGGGTTTTGATTGAAATTCCATCAGTCTCTTACCTTAGCACGCTGTGTTACAGAGAAATCCCGAATTTTGGAACCCTAGAATTCTTGAAACTCGAGATTATTCGAAGCAATCTTTGCCTCTCTTAGTAAAAAAAAGTTAGGAGAAATTTACCCACCATTTTTTCGAACCAGTTTTCTGTTTCCTAAAGTGACTAGAAAAAATCGAGATTACACTGTATTTTGAAGAGTGAAGGTTTAGCACCTAAGTACTAGTCGAAATGTTAATAAACAAAGTCCTAATTGAATATTGTATCAGCTAAAATACCGAATCTATGTTTTGGTTCTCCCTTTTTACGAGAAAACTCAGGTTTCTGTGTAAGCCACGTTCAGGATGTTGTGTGCATAAATTGACTCAACCTCGCCGGGGGTACTAGTCATCGCAGATTAACAACTGATCCAGAAATTTGTCAAAGGGGAAGATCACACCGCGAGGCTCAGAAAGTCAGGACTTCCCAATCCATTGTCCGATGGCACTAAACACCACGAAGTCTCTAGCTTCGCATAAACAGCATAAATTGCTCAAGTACTTATACAAAAACACTTACCTGAAACGGGTGAATCCTTGTGGCATCCTTTGCAGGTCCCTCCGTCGTTCTTAATAAGCTTTTTGTAATAAAGAAAACTTGTCAACCCAAGACAACTTAGGGTCAGAACGAATAGCATTGAATTCAGTGCCACGAGACGTTTCATTCGTCGCGATGTCGAGCGGTACAACTTCCCGCATGGGTCTGTCTCTTTTATGTAGAACGTGGGTTCAGGACCACTTTTTCTATCGTCCTTTGCCTGCGTTTTAGGGGATTGATTTTTGTAAACGCTGCTGCTTTTCGTAAAGGCAGCTATATCAAGGCTGCTGAAATCCAATTCGACTGCCGGGTTTTCATAGAAACGAAGCTCATCGTAAAGTCCAGAACTTTGTCCTATGTAATAATCATTCTCCAATCTTGTTCGTGATTGCTGAAACATCTTATTACAATTGCGAAGTTAGTGTCAACCTGTAGCGCACGTTTTGTCCGGGATGTTTTTGGGCGCATCTAGTCTTCGTAAAACTATTTTCCTATAACAGGGAAGGTCGGTCTTAAGTGGCCGGAAACGGTATCAAATTGTGTCTCGCTATGCCTGTGAAACACGCAATTATTTTAGTCGTGGGAGGGGAGGTGGCAGGGGATGGTTTGGGGGTCGGGCGAAAATACTTCTCGAAGATCTTGTAATTACTTGCTTTTAAAACATAGCAGAATCTATCATTAATTGTGTGCTTAAAGTAAACTGCTTTTTTTACCTCTGGGAGATCCAAATTAAGACTTTCGTCGTCCATGGCATTTTTTTTTCCGAACAAG
This sequence comes from Orbicella franksi, assembly GCF_964199315.1. Taxonomy (NCBI): domain Eukaryota; kingdom Metazoa; phylum Cnidaria; class Anthozoa; order Scleractinia; family Merulinidae; genus Orbicella; species Orbicella franksi. Next base: position 26,760,002 of record NC_138152.1, on the reverse strand, counting down.
GAAAGTGGAAGTTGCCCGCAAAGAGAAACAAACCGCAACAATTGAGTCGTAGGCCTGGAACATGCGACAAAGTTGTAAGCAGCTCCAAGGATAATTTCACACCAGATTTTGCGTAGGAAATGGTAGAACGATATCTAAAATGTGCATTAAATAATCCCAACGATTCATACACAGTCAAAAATTTTCAGGGTGTAAAATTGCGGTTTTCTTTCTGACAGGTTTTGAGTCTATTTATACATATCGTAACTGTGTCTCGACAGAAGAATTAACAGAACTGACTGATAAGGCATGTGAAAATTTTTATCTCTCTAGTCCATCCCGTTGAGTCCATCCATTAAGCAATTGACCTCATCCAACATTCTTTCAACTTTTATTTTCTAACGCCCGGGGCCTGTTAGGTGTATCTGTGAAATCCTCCAATTTTCCCTATAGATGAGATCATTTCATGACTCAAAATGTCTTTGTCATCATTTAAGCCTTCTTTTATATGCGCCTGTTTTAGAATAATATCTTTTAGGATCTATAGAGCAGGTGACAGTATTCGCACATGTAGAACCACGAATAAAGCCCCTTCTGATCTTCAAGGGGTCAGGAAAGTGAAACCTTGACAAAGAAATGCGAAATAACATCGCCCACGCGTTGTCGCAAAATTTCAGGAGAACGCATGGTGCGATGAAAAAATAATGCTGTTAGCGGCCTGGAGAACTGTAGAATTGGCCGTTCAAGCGAGCGGAGCACTTATAGTTTTATGACGATGACCAAATTCACATGTAACGGTGATTAATAAAGACTTGGCGGTTAGCCCGAAGATTTTGCTAGATTTTGCTAAGCCGGAAGCTGTAACATTTTCGAATTCTAATGACGTCATGTTAAAAGACTTTTTATCTGATTTCTTCACGGCGTTGCCAGGATACCAGAATCCGAAGATTTTGACACAGTCTGGTCATCTAAAGGTAATGTTGACACAAATTGAAAGGTTCGATTGATGGCATGCACTAGCCAATGGTTGATTTTCTCTGTAAATAGGAAAGAGGAGACAGCATTCCAGTTACGTTTCTGAAATACTTTAATCGCATTGTAAGTAGATCGAAAACAGAGACAATTTCATTTTCGAAGGGTCGCTACTTTCAGGTTAGTCGTTACTTTCGGGGTGAGTGGGAAGTGTTAATGACCGGGTTAAGGCGGGGGTAAACATGAAGGCCATATTTTGGCTGGGTATTATGGGTTGAATGCAAATATCTCGTTCCCGTTTCAAGCAGCGAAAAATCTCTCTGCTCATTTCACATAGCTACGTTTTGGGCTGTTTTGTAAATTTTTTGGTGATTTTTGGGTATATTTGGGGATAAATAGTTTTTCTCAAAGGATTAGTAAAATTTATGGAAATAGGAAATTTTGAAGATTTGATGTCGTTTTAAAATTAGAATTTGAAGTTAGAAATTGGTAAACGTACACCAAACAGTTGCCCACCAACCCGGGGTGCCCTGTTGGGGGCAATCAACTGTCTGGTGGTGTTTAAAATCCCTTTTTATCCTTTTAATCCTTCTTTAAAGTTCCTAAAATTTCACTTAAATTCATGTGTACCCCCGCCTTAAATAGGAAGCGTGCAGTTACTTTTGATTCTGTGGGGGGGGGGGGGGGGGGGAGGGGCTGTTACTTTCGCAGTTCAGTGGAATAGCCTATTTCAAACTGGTCTCATTTGGTACTCAATTTTTGTTGTTGTTGCTGTTTTACAAAACGATTTCCGTTTGTTCGGAGTTTTACTTTGTTAATATAGGTAGGATTAGATAAATTAAAGTTATTAAAATTTGAGAAACAAAGACTCGAATCCGAAATACTGTTATTGTTATTGTTTTGTGTTCCTTTGGTTTGTAATTGTTAAGGGGGCAGTACACTGTAAATTATGGAGGAGATGGGAAGGAGTATACCGCTAAGACACTGAAACCCTGATACCACATTCTTATAGACCGTAGCAGCTTGATTTTGCAACCCTATTCTGGACTAGGCACCAAAAACGCCTACCTATCACAGACTAACTATTTTCCAAACCAGAAGCAGATCGCCTCGACTATTGGTGATATGCTTTTGTCCAAACTTTATCACTATCGTAGTCTAACATACGCCAACTAAACTCAAAAAGTCACTTTCAAATTTCAATTTCTACTATAGAACCCAGGGTCAGCAACCCTGCTCTAGACTAAATTACTTCTACACCGGCCACTTTTCAGGTAAATTATACCTTATTCTGTATCAAAGCTGTCTGAATTCTATACCCTATCAATCCCAGACTAAACTGCCTGTTAAACATACCCTTCACAGCGGCTCATCCCCATATCAGTTTAATATACACGGGAATCCCCCCCGCGGGGTAATTGTTACTTGTGCAGGCATTCTTTTGCCTCTTCACATCATGCACTTTGATAAGGAGTGTGTGACTTGCAACTCTTCCCCCTCCCTCCCCCCTCCCTATCCCCATCGCCTCGAAAAAAAAAAAACAAAAAAAAAAAACCTTGCAAGAAGTTCCGTAAAATCTGTTTCCCTGTTTATCTTGTACTAAATAGCAACCAGGAAGTTGAAGGTTAATACAATCATCCTTTGCCAAACTGCTATAAGACTCAACATTCACGGTCTTCCGATCGTGCAAAGCTTTGATTGCCTTCGCCACTGTCTTTTTCCATGGCACGATGAAAATATTTCTGCAGCACTTTCTCGTTTTATACCATGAAATATCCCACTTGTCGTTTAAATTTTCTTTGTTGTGCACGCTCCATGAGTATTATACCCATGAAACATTCAATCACGTGGCTTTGTCCTTTGATAAACGCGAGAAAATTGAAGAAAATGAATGGCGGAAAAATGCCTAACTGGCGTGGCCCCAAGTGTCGTCCGTCTTACACTTAAGGCGTGATCATGTAGAAACTCACCTGAAGGGCCTTTTCCGGTACTGTTGGGGCTTCCGTGTTTACCAATTATTAGAGGATGGGACCCCCTCTACGTAAAATGAGACCTCTTTAAGTAGATTACGAAATGTTGTGCTGAAAGGAAACACGTTTCAGGCGCGGATCTAGGATAAACGTTGACCGATTTCCGAAACAATGAGCGCCGAAGGTGCAAACTTCTAGATGGGTCAGGGGCCATGCTCCGCAGGAATTGTGTTGGACATTAACTCCCTACAGACCGCTCTCCTGGGTTTCTGAGTCATTCTGAAAAATCTGACCGATTTCTGTAAAACGGTGGAAATATAAATGTGGTAGAAGAGTGACAACAGTTTATTGGCCAATTCCGACCCTCTACAAGATGAGCTTGCAGGGAATCATGGTTCATCAAAAGACATCATCCATTCAGTTCAAGATGATGAATACAATTAGGAACGATAGCGCATAGCGCGTTGGTGGTACTCCACAATTAGTGTTGAAGTTTCTAATTGTAGACCACTGTATTCATTGGGGAATCCTAAGTCAAAGGAGCGGGGCTCCTCAATGTCTCATTAAGCTGGGTAAACCGCGGATTGTGGTATCACTTGGAACAAACAAAACAGGCGTATTGATAGCTAGTCGGCTAGGGGTGCTTGCGCAATGACGACGGCGTTTATCGCCGGGGAAAACCCGTAGTAAATAAAGGATTTGTAATTACTTGCGAATGTTGCAATTTTCTTGATCTGTTCAGCACGCCAATCGGTCTAAAAACTTGTTCAGGCTGAATATCTGGTGACAGCGTTCAATTCCAATAGAAAATACGCAACATCAGTCGTCGCGATTCAGATTCTCCGAAACACGCAGAAGTTGGTTATTGCCGTTTTGTAAAGGACAGTAAAGAAATATACAAGATTTATAATGCACGTGCAAAGCCATAGCTTTACTCATGAAACTTTTTCCTTTCGCTGACGTTCTTGTTCGCGTCGCCGTCGTGGTTTGCTCAAGCTCCCTATTGACAGAGTAGCCTTAACAGACGAGGTCATAGAGAAAGGAAACTGAAAAGCGTCCTAAAGCAAGGCGAATCCACATCTGAAGAGCTGACCGCAAAGTTAATTATCTTTCAGTTTCGCCCGTGCATTTACATGAACAAACGTAGCGGTCTTAAATATGGACATAAAATTACGTATTCTTGACACTCTACCCGAAGGGCCGTTCACCTATTATGCTGAATTCTGCATTCATCAGTGGACAGTTCACTAGCTTTTGAAAATTCAAGTGCTTATACCTTTTCCCAAAGCTAGCTTAAAATTGCGCAAAATAGACGTCTTGAAATGGAGATCTGGATAGTTCAGATTTTGATGTCATTTATCTTTTTAACGCTCGGGTTGGTCGACGGATTTCAAGTACGATGTGTTCTATCAAGCTTCCTCTTCATACCATGTTGGATAGCTGTTCTTGTAAGTACACTGCGAAGATGTAACATGATCCATGGTAGAATATTGTCTCTTCTTCTCCTTTACAATGGTTTTAAAGTAGATTAAAACTTGAAAACAACCGATGAAGAACCAGTTGCAGCTTGGGTTTATATGTAGGTGACAGTGAATTGTTTTTACAACGTTCGATAAATTTTCGATTTTTCGATAATATTTTCCTTTGGAAGCGTTCGCGACAGCATGCAAGTTTTCATGCTTACACATTTTCGTCAGCACTACGATTACTATCAGTGATATTCCTCACTGCGACTTCAGTAGAGTATATAAAGAAGTGAATTGCTCGATTTTTTCTATCAAGTGTAAGACCACTACGGCTGTGCTTCAGATTTCATTTCCGGGTTTCGTTGTCGTATAGCCATGTCATCGAGCCCAGAACCTTCCACGAGCCAGACTATGCAGTGCTAGGGGACGTTTTCGAAGCGCTCAAATTCCATCTTGATCAGACGATAGAAAGCTTTACACCAGGCTTGGTCTTTCAAACAACCAGAAACTCAGAAATTGGAAAAAGCGGCTGAAGCCGGAAAGCTGAAGCTCGAAGGTTACAATATAAATACGCGTATCTTTGTAATCACGCATAACAAGGGTAAAGGGACTCTGAACGAGCTTGGCAGTCTCCTGGCTGTAAGGGAGGAAGAGAAAGCCAGGGAAAAGGTCGACTATGAGCTGAAATATGTTCGCGCCATCGCCAAAAAATTACTAAAGTTTGCTGACAAGAGCAATGCCGGTTGGCTGGCTCGGGTCAAAGAAAATCAGACTAGGGATCTCGCGAGCGATTCCGGGCGAGGACAACAAGAGGATCGAAAAAGCGAAAGAAAGAAATGTAGAGAAGAGGAGACAAAATACTCTCAAAAGTGCGGGGAAGAACAAGAATTTGTCTAGCGCTTGAAATGATCGCACAGGTAGTGATAGGATCGGATTTTTTATAAAATTAAGAGTGCTCACAATGCAAGTGATCTCACTCTGCCTGCTTTTCACTCTTCGACATTCTGCTACGCTTCTTTGACTAACGACTCATAGGAAACTCGGGCTCGTAATCTAACGGTTAAATAGCTAATGATTTAGAATCAACCAAGGCCTGTGAGGTCAGCTATTTTAGTAGAGAGGAAAAAAAAAATAACTTACCAGTTGAGAATGCTATAGAAGTAAGTTCGAACATCCATCTGTTCTACGGAAATATTAAAAAGCACGATTTATCTTTAAGTTTCCATTTTATATTGACGGCGAACTGCTTTCTGTTTTTACCAAGGTGTTGTCTATTGGTATCATGGGGCTGGCATTGTCCACCTCGGCTAGACACTCCCTAACTTTGGTAAGACCTACACAGTAATGGAAGGCTGTTTCATTGTTTTTAGACTTGTTTAGACTTTGAGATTCCTCTATGATTGTCATAAATTACGTTGTTCTACCTCCGAACTGAGACACGTTTTCCGATTGGAGGAGAACATGTCACGTGTCGTGGGTCAAAACTCACTAACTCCCTTGGGCGAACAAAATTTACTAACTCCCTAGGGAAACAACAACTTGAACTTTTGACTCGCACGTGATCAGGACGCGCTCCTTGAAACCGCGGCAAATTTGTGAGCCAGCCGGCGTCAAGCAAACGATTTCTTCGCACTTTTTTCCTATTTTTGAGTTGGAAGGTATAACAAAACACTCAATGACTGGTCCTGCGGGAAACAGTGAGTTTTGGGTCCCCTCGACCTCACTGTTCGTTTCGGCTCCACCTCGGGGAACATTGAGGGTCTCGGGAAACAAAACTCACTGTTCCCCTCGAGGCCAGTCATTAAGTGCTTATTATACCTTATTATAGGAAATTAATGATGCACTTTGACAACGCGGAAGAAAATTTACGTTACACAAAATTAACGCGCCTAAGTTTATTTTACGCAAATTTGCTGTAACACAAACGTCTCAACATACATATCTAAAGGGCAAAAAGTATTTCCAGTCATTGTCAGCTCATTGGAAATCCCCATTAAGGTGACCATGAAATGGGAAGACGAAATGACCTTGGAAAATTTAAGAAGAAGGACTGAGGAAGTTAGCTATCCCCTCGGGGAAACGGATCAATACGAAAACCAGTCGAAAGACATTTTGAGTTCAATCTTGAAGACGAACTACTAGATGTTGACTCCGAGGCAATGAAAGTGGAGCTTTGAGCAGATGTTTTGTTACTGAACCAAAGGTGGAACAAATAATAATAATAATAATAATAATAATAATAATAATAGACTTGTATAGCGCTAGAACTATACAAACATACTCAAAAGCGCTTTACATTAAGTTAAAATAAATGAATAAATGGAAATCACTAAACTTTAAAACTATTACAACAACTATGCTAAACTTTAAAACTATTTCCACAAGTCAAAAGCTTTCTTAAAAAGAAATGTTTTCAGTTGCTTTTTGAAAATGGCGAGGCTGCTACTTGTTCTTATAGTTTATGGCAGCGAGTTCCATAAAACAGGTGCAGCATGAGCAAAGGCCCGATCCCCAAGTGTAGAGCAGTTGACTTTTGGAACAACCAGAAGAGATTTTGCAGACGAACGAAGAGCGTAATTAGTAGCTGGTTTCAGGGATAAAAGATCATTAATGTAGGAAGGACTTTGGTTGTGTAGTGCCTTGTAAACAAGAAGAAGCAATTTAAACTGAACTCTAAACGATACTGGGAGCCAATGTAAGTCGATAAGAGCGGGTGTGATATGATCAAATTTCGCAATCCGAAAAATCACTCTAGCCGCGGCATTCTGAACTTTCTGTAAACGATCAATCTGGTATTTAGGTAGACCAAATAGAAGTGCATTGCAGTAATCAAGGTGCGAAGATACAAAGGCGTTGATCAGTGTCTTTGTGGATTGCGCGGTAAGGAATTTTCTGATCTGTCTTATGTTGTATAGTCCGCGAAAAGCCTTGCTACAAATCTTGCCAATGTGAACATCCATTCGCATATGAGCATCGAACCAGGCCCCAAGGTTCCGGACGCTTTCTAACGGTTTAATGACAGTGTCGCCAATGATAATAGAATCAATAGATGTTTTGTTCAATAGATGATAATAGAATTAAATGATAATAGAATCAATAGATGTTTGTTCAATAGATGTTTTTTTTTAATACATGGGCGAGCGTAGATATGGAACTTTATATCTCACGAGTGAGCGCAGCGAACTCGTGAGATATTAAACTGAACACTCGAAGATATATTCCATATTTACAAGCAACCATGTATTATTTTGTTTATTAATAGACATACTGATAACGACGTTTTTGACCATTTGCCGAAGATTTCCGACGAATTTTCCTAAAATTGTCTCAAGTGCACGCGAACGTTTCTGGACAATTTCCGAGAATTTTCGAAGGTTATCGAAGATTGCCAAAGATTGCTGAAGACTTTCGATCATTCAGCAACAAATTTAAGTACAGTTTAAGGGTCAAACATGATATCAGAGAGGAGTAACCGATATCTTCACCAGTGAGGATACGGAAAATACCCCACCCGATTCCCGAATGTGGTTTCGTATGAATTTTACAAGTGGTAAAACACTCGTGTCTGTGTAATAAAGGTGCTTTTTAAAATTAACATCGATGTAAATTAAGATCGATGCATTAAACCTACGCGATTGTTTTTAAATCGCGTGAATAATGTGGATCGTTAATTTCCTATAATAAGGCAGTTCCAAAACTGATGAATTTAGTCAAAGCTATGTGAGCTTTATTCTGAGTAAAGAAAGACATCGGCTAAGTTGCAGTAGTAGCTGAGGAAGCAGCAGTGGCAGTGCATCTAACATTGCAGTGGTAATGGTGGTGGCGGTAGGTAATGGTGGTGGCTGTAGTGGCAGTGGCAGTGGCAGTGGAGTGGCAGTGGCAGTGGCAGTGGCAGTGGCAGTGGCAGTGGCAGTGGCAGTGGCAGTGGCAGTGGCAGTGGAGTGGCAGAGGCAGTGGCAGTGGCAGTGGCAGTGGCAGTGGCAGTGGCAGTGGCAGTGGCAGTGGCAGTGGCAGTGGCAGTGGCAGTGGCAGTGGCAGTGGCAGTGGCAGGGGCAGGGGCAGGGGCAGGGGCAGGGGCAGGGGCAGTGGCAGTGGCAGTGGCAGTGGCAGTGGCAGTGGCAGTGGCAGTGGCAGTGGCAGTGGCAGTGGCAGTGGCAGTGGCAGTGGCAGTGGCAGTGGCAGTGGCAGTGGCAGTGGCAGTGGCAGTGACAGTGGCAGTGGCAGTTGCGGTGGTGGTGGCAGTGGCAATGGCAGTGGCACTGGAAGTGGCAGTGGAAGTTGAAGTGGCAGTGGCGGTGGCGGTGGCGGTGGCGGTGGCGGTGGTGGTGGCAGTGGTAGTGGTTAACAGAAACAACCATCGCTATTTGACTATCAGTGATGGTGGTAAAAAAACTTACATGCAACAGTTACAACAAAACTTTTAGCACTCTAAAACTACCCTCTCTTTCCCATTGGTTATAGATAATGGCTTTGAGGTCTGTCAGCATGGCGTGTGCCGTAATATCAGTAATAACAGTGTGCATCTATTCTTCTGCTGTGACCAGTCTCGTGAGGAGCAAATACATGAGTAGTACTGCAAAACTGACCAAAATCAAGTACACAGAACGAGAGAAGACCATGTTAGGCATATCGTCCTTGGTTCTTATATTTTCCATCTTTGAGATTATCCTGGCTTTTGCAAGCGCTTTGATTGGTGATGCAGGTGCATCAGGCAAAGGCTACCAGCCCTTGAGAGAAATTCAGGTATTTCAAGCTATAACTGCTTAGTTACTGCAAGATATGATAGAACATGTGGGAAGCGCGGTGGCTTCATAGTTAATACGCTAGTATTGAGCGGTTTAGGCCCCGATTCAGGTCCCGAGTCCCGGTCCCGAGTCAGGTCCCGAGTCCCCGGTCAGGTCCCGAGTCCCGGCTGGACAATATTTATAAAGAGCACAGCTACCTTCAGTCATAACTTACAACTGTTATCAATGTAGGCATGTGCAAATAGACCGAATAAATAAATAAATAAATTAAATAAATAAATGAATAAATAAATAATTCGAGAAAGGACAATAATATTCCAACATTTCATTCTCGCAAAGAGCTGAATAAATATGTTGTTCCTTACATAAACTAACACTGCTACTTTAATTTTAGGTATGGCAAAGGAATCACAAAACAGAAGCTGGACAAATCTCACTGCAAACAGCCTAAGTAATTAGCAGCTTAGCCGATGCTACATATTCTGGGATGTAGTTAATAATAACAATAATAACAATAACACTAATAACAATATTTTTTTTATAATAATAATAATTATTTTATTAAGCTCATTAAAATTCTTTACTAGAACTTTACAAGATAAATGTTTCCAGCACAACTGAATATTTACAATTAACAATTCTAATAAAGTCGTTCGGAAAGGAAGCAAAATGCAATTTACAGAAATGAATAAAATTGAGAAGAGCTGAAAATTGGAATGACTTGTATTTAAACAAGTCATTCCAATTCTTAGCTCTTCTCAATTTTAGAAAATGTCACAAAAACGTAGCAAAAGTATTTGCGGTTTGTGTCATCGATAGTACGTGAGAAGTAATCAAAAAACAAAAGAAAATTACTCTCAAACTTTACAATACACATTCTACTACTACTAATACTACTACTTCTACTTACTGCTGCTGCGGCTGCTGCTACTACTACTAGTACTACTACTAATAATAATAATAGCAGTAATAATAAAAGCACGAACACAATAATAGCAGTAATAATAATAACAGTAGTGCTAATAGTAAAAATAATAGTTGATAGTAAAATGGTATTTTAATCATAATATAGTTTAGCAATAATATATGCTTGATGATAAGCTAGTTGTATCATAAGCTCGAATAAC
>NC_138152.1:26702243-26742243 GCF_964199315.1 Orbicella franksi | reverse complement strand
GTTGATCGTGTGAGAGTAAACCAAGTAGAAAAAATACAGCAAGACCAAACAAAAACGAATTCCTTCGTCATTGCCCATTGCAGTGAAGTAAGTTACATTCATTTAATTAAAAAAAAAAACAAACATTGAAAACTTGATCCTTTGTCTCTCATATTTTCGATCATTGTCTTGTAATTTCACTCTGAAGTCGCTTTCTTTTCTATTACTTTCAGATAAACGCCTCGAGCTCTGTGAGCATGACGTGCGCCTTGGTATCAGGAGTAACACTGTATCACTATCAGCTCAGTTTGTGGGATGTACTGATTGAGAACCTTTACCAATCGGAGAGTGTGGATTGGGACCGACCTCACTTTGTCCCTAAGGACGCACCTCTTAAATGGACCGACCAAGAAAATACTGCGGTAACAATAAGCTCCTTGGTTGTGATATTTTCCACCATTGAGATTGCCCTCGCCGTTTGTGGTGCCTGGAGCAGTGATCCACCCTACCAATTTCCACAGCACAATCAAGTCAGTCAGGTATGTGTAGTGATACCAATAACAAGGGTCCAAAAGGGGTAAACGGTTAGCCGTGAAACGGGCGAAACATTCAACCGTTAGGCTTAAAACAAGGAGAGGGGCATTGAGCGAGTATTAAAGTATCTCGCTTTTGACACAGTTTATTATAGGTTAACAGTGTTCACTCTGTTGTGGGTAAAGTCTGCATACGTTCCAAGCCGCCTATCAGCAGCATTGGAGCTTATCCCAGTTTCTGTAACATGAAGCGATCGACTAGGAGTATTTCTACTCCCCCCTGGATGGGATGCTAGTCCTTCGCAGGGTTACCCTCAGCATTAATTAAGTTCTCCGGTACCCGTTTATACACGTGGGTGGAGAGAGGCACTGTTAGAGTAAAGTGTCTTGCACAAGAACACAGCACAATGTCCCTGGCCAGGGCTCGAACCCGGACCGCTTGATACGAAGACGAGCGCACCAACCATGAAGTCACCTTGCCTCCTGTAGGCTTGCCGTTAATTTAGATCCCTACTGCTCTTGTCTTCTACCTGTTATACTTCACGGCCGTACTTTTCCCTCGGATAAATGCTCACAGTGATTTGCATGCATGACTCGATACCAAGCTGTCAAAACGCTGTTTTTGTGTTTCTTTAATTTTCAGGCGGGCAATGTGCCAAGTCAGTTTGCAGCCGGACAAACCCCATTGCAACCGACCAATACAGCAGCTCAGGCGATGGTTGCTATTCCAGTATTCAGTTGCAACGCCCTTCAGTAGCTTTCTTCTTGCTTCTTCCCAGTAACTGTAACAGCACCTTTTGTAATATTTATGTTTAATCTTTTAAGTAATATTAATGTTACACGTCGTGAAAACCCTTAACTCTAGCTCTCAAAGCATTAAACAAAGAGATTCATGATGGTGACGGTGTTTGGATATCTGATCTTAATTAGCATAGATTTTGACGATATTAGTTCTCCATTTTCTTTTCTATTTTAGTTTCGATTGAGATGTATCAAGCACAAAAAGACATTGTTTGACCACATTTTCAAATACCTCGAAGTTCGTCAAAAATACGCGTTTGATATATCACGTTCCACGTTTGATATATTACTTCCAACTCTCTCTTCGTTTTGCCTCCTCATGATCAGTTATTGCTAACTAGCTTAAGGCCTGTTTTGAAAAAAATATTGGTCGAGTTCATTTTTGCAAGTTCATGGGCTGTGTCGCACGCGAGATCCATGGAAAAACAAAAAAAAAAAAAAAACGAAATCAATGTTCCTGAATACGTTTCGAACAACCTGGTCCAAACGTCTAAATTTTTGGTAGCGGAGCCCCATACTGATATAGGAAAGAAAAGGAAACCCATGAGTTGATTTTCTCATGGTTATCATAGCTAGCGGTATTCCTCGTGGGCCCGTACGCACGACGGCGACGGCGACGACGACGACGACGACGGAGTCGCGCAACATGGCGGCCATACTCTAAATAATAGGTTGACAGAGACATGCAGCCTTGGTTTACCGTGTACTTCTTTGGTAATGAACATCCATCTTATGATCAATTGACACCTGTCAAAACAAGGTATCCGGTGACCATTATCACGTGACCATATCGCGGGCTCAAGTTTACAGCTGATCGTGGTCGCGTGTTTTTACGAAGTTGACCGCTGAACAAGTGCTGGTTTTTGATTGGATCGCGGGCTCCTCTCAGTTTAACCTGTTGAAAACAGGGCAGGATATTTCGGAAGCCGGTTAACGCTAACCCAGGATTAAAAATTAACCAAATTATAACTTTTTTTTCTATACATATGTTTTTTCCTGCTTTGTTTTGTGTATATAGTGATTATTAAAACTCAAAACAGAAGGCCAAACAATATACAGAAAACCTCAACGCAAAGCTACAAAACTCAAATCAAAATTCTACCTTTTCCTGGGTTAGCTTAATTTGGCTCTGAACAACCCGCCCAGGAGCTCTTTAGGCTGGCCTAAATCTATATATTAGTTTTTGTTTTGAACTTTAGTCGAATAGCCCTGAATGAAAAAGTACGGACAGCCCAAAAGGTTAATTAATTGACCCCAGAATTTTCTTAACATTTAGGCTAATCTCGGTCTCAACGTTCGTATAAAAAATGAGTGCGTTGGTTTATATAATGTTTATTTCATTTACCAATGCAACAGAAATCAGATTTTATTAGCTTGACTGCCACTTCTGTAAACAAAGTAAATCACGCCAGTTATACGCCAAAGTATCGAGCATGTTGTCGGAACTATATATTCAAACGATTTGTCGATACAAAAGTGCTTTTTCGTCCTTGCTGTTGCATTTTATTTATTGTTTCTGTGGTCACTGGACTGTTTGCATGGTGGTATAAAGAATTCGTATATAATTAATAAACAGCCCTGGATGGACAAAGGACAAACCTCGGGGCACTTGAGCCAAGTGACCCATCAGGTCGGCGCTTACACCAGTTCCATAGCATGAAGAGCCCAGGAGTATTTCTATTCCCCCCTGGATGGGATGCTAGTCCATCGCAGGGTTACCCCCCAGCATTAAATTCGCCGGGACCAAATTAAACACCTGGGTGGAGAGAGGTCTAGTGAGAATAAAGTGTCTTGCTAAAGAATAATAAAAGGATGTCCAAACTAACGAATTTCTTGTAGCTATTATCATTTGCTCTTTTTAAACTCGCTCTCTCTTAAAACTTCTCCGTTTTACCTCACTTTTTTGTCTTATCGCACTGTAATTGTAACGTGGATCGCTCGTTTGTACGTTTATTATTTTTATTATTTTTATTATTTTCTCCACTCCTTTCTGGTCCCTCACCTGTACCGAAAGTTATCTAGTTTTGTAAATATGGGGGCCAAGTTGGCTAATATAACTAGAAAAGTGAATGGTTTACTTGACCCCAATACTCTAACTATAATATTTATAAACCGAGAAAATATACTGTAAACATAACAAGCTGTAATTTTATCTGTAAATGAAAATTGTGAGGGAATAAAGTACGTTTTGATATGTTATATTAAGAACTCAAAAATAATTATTATTAGCCAGTTTGGTTGGGCAGACTTAGATATTATACTTTTAAATTACGCAAAAGAAAGCCTCTAACTCAACTCAACTCAGTTTCATCACCCTGGCCAGAGCTCGAACCCAGACTTCTCCTGATCCGGAGTGCAGCGCGTACTAACCATAGCTAACCACGAGGCCGCTTCCACTGGTATGCATTACGACACTACAGTCATATATCATATAGTCTATAGTCCACGTTGACTGATATCATTCAATGTTCGCGATTTACTCTATACTGATACGCGAAAGGCCAGGTCTGAAAAACGCGATCAAGGAAGAAGGGGAACGCCTGCCTTAAAACCCGGGCTTTTCAAATAACGCCAGCCAATTTCCATGCAATCCGATTGCATCAACTGTCAATTACTTTAAATCCGTACGTTCACCGATTAGAAAATAGCGCGCGCTCACGCCTGGGATTGATTTCTCTCAAAAGATTTCGCTGGAGTGAATGCCACCTGTTTAATGATATAGACATGGGAGAGAGTTGTTTGGGTAGAGCAGTAATCTTACAATCAGGAAAACACTTTGCGTCACTCTCAATTAACAGACTAAGCGAAAGTAGAAGGTTTATTTTTTTCACCGATAAAAAGAAATTAAAAAACCCTTTAAGCAGCACTGCCAAATAAGCACTTTTTAATTCAAATTACCTAGTGTACTCGAAACTGGCGTGCTTTTGTTCTCTGGAGATGGTACGCACACTGACTGGTCAATAGGTATTGAGTTATGTACGGATGAGACACACATAAAAAGCAATTCACAGTGCATTAATGATTACTACGGTTTATTAAATTCTTGGAAATCTTCAGTAGTGGCAATAAAACGAAGCATGCCAAACCAGAAAATTGGCGTCACAGAGTTCGGGCCACGCACACGCGGACCTCGCTTCAAATTGGAAGACAAAAGCATGAAAAGTAAGATACAACGTGACCTTTCAACTTTACAGCAGCCATCTTGAATTTGAAACATGCAGTCGTGTGATGTGAGGATTAGAGTTGAATTACGAATACTGGGACGTCCTTTGAATAGGCCATTCCCAGTTTCCTTGTGTCTCTGTTTCAAAACCAAGCTAAGTGCGAAACCATTCTTACTGGAAACGACTTTGATTTGAATGAAAATGAACCTGTAGGCGGAACTCATTTTCATATGAATGGTTTCGCACTTAGACTCGTTTTGACACAGAGGCAAAATGCAACTCGGAAATGGCCTTTTCAGGTATTCTCGGGACATCCGATCATGCCTCGAAAATAATACCGTTCTCTAAGGGTTCCGAGCAGTTTCCGAACATTCTCGGCTCCACACCTCGCACTAGATGAGCGCGTATTAAAATTCAAAATGGCTAGCATACAACTTGTAAGATTATCTTTCATTCGCATTTAATGTCAGGACCATTTGTGGCGACGCGTCGACTTTGCCGGGCTTACCCTCCTCCCCGACCCCCTCTACTTACCCGACGTCTCGACAGGACTACAAAGTAATTGTGACTGCTTCACCAACTTGGCGACGACCAAGAAAAACAAATTATTCACTCGGGTTGTGATACCATCGCCGAATATTATATAAGCACCACTCAATGTAAAAATCCTGAATATCATACTCATCACAAGTTTCATTACTAGAGCTTAAGTTATGTAGATGTAAAGTGGGCAGGCGAACAGTGCGAGCAGGGAAAAGCTATCTCTGTCAATCGCAGTGGACCTACGATTGAGGACATCAAAGCCTAATCTAACTATACTGAATACGCTTAAATATGGACAACCATCGAACACAAATTGCACTTTCTCAAAAATTAAACATTTATCCCTTCTTGGAGACCAAGAAGGAAAAACAAGAATGAAAATTACTGATTGGTCTTTTATTGGTTAGACACTGGAACAGCGACCATCGGCTCAGCTGAAACCATCTGGTGACCTGCAACCATCGGTTGCCCTTCAACTATCTGCTGACGTGCAAGGACCGGCTGACCTGCAATCAGCGGCTGACACGCAACCATCGGCTGAGCTGCAACCATCTGCTGACCAGCAATCACCGCCTGACCTGCAACCATCGGCTGGGCTGCAAAATAGGTCGGTTGTAGTGGTTGTGGTTGGATTTGTCCGGTTTCTAATCGGTGATATGCGTACACTCCCTGTAAACATGAAATAAACATGATGTTTTGACAGCTTGACATTAAGTCGCGCATGTGACCCTATTAATCGTAGCAACCTCAAGCCCGGATTCGAGTGTGAGGTACAAGTTAACCTCAAATCACGTTCGATGCAACTTCAAGTTTCTTCTGTCGAATGATGTGATTTCGTTTCATTTCTCGCACACTACCAAACTAACAAGCGAATCATGTATTTACAGTTCATTACTTTAATTTAAAACAATAAAATGAAAGAAAGCGGCATAACTGTTGTGTTTTATTTGTTTGGAATTAAACTGAGAGGACAAGAAAATTCACAAGGCCAAATAGCTTTCAATTATTCTAAGGAACGCAGCTTTGGAAGGCTAGGCAGCATGGGTTTAGCGCGGGACTTGAAATCCGGAGGTCGCGGGTTCAAGCCACGCTCTGACCACTAAGCTGGAGTTGTTTCTCGGGAGACCCTGTTCAACTGCTCGCTCATGCTTGCAAATAGCCAGCTGGTCTGCCTCCCGCCAGTTAGGAATTTTAAGCCTATTATGTTTATTTGAAAATTTTATTTTTTTCAATTAAGTAGCATGCCTGAGAACTAGCTAGGTATTGTCCATGATGAACAACATTTGAACATTTTCTTTGAAAAATAAAATAAAACAAACAGGACAAAAGAAACATTGAACACGTAGGAAATCAATAATTCCAGGAGCACCTTTCAGAAATATAAGCACTATGGCATTACAATATCCGAACAGCCGCCTTCTTTGATCCGCCATCTTCGATTTCTTGAATTCTAGAAAAACGTCAGAATGTACTTGAATTAAAAGTAGCTTTTCGTTCCATCGGTAACTATGCGTACCTGATTATCTTGAGGAGGCTCATAGCCTGTGTCACCGCAGCTCTTGGCGCTTGCAAAGGCGAGGATTATCTCAATGATAGAAAATAGAATAGCTAAGGAGGATATGGCCAACATAGTATTTTCCTGAGCGGTGAAATTGAATTCTGTGTCCTTTTCTACAATGTAAAAAAGGTAGCTCGCCTTCTCATGTAACAATGTGCCAATACCCAATTGATAGTGGTACATTGTTGCTGCTGACATCGCAGCACAAGCCACGCTGACTGACTTGAGGGCATAGATCTGAAATAGAGCAAGAAAGAAGAGAAGCGAGTCAGAGTGAATGAGTACATGGCCGTGCCGTGTCGTACCGTGCCGTGCTGTGCAGTGCGTTGCAATGCAATGCAGTGCCGTGCCGTGCCGTGCCGTGCCGTGCCGGTGCAGTGCAGTGCAATGCAGTGCGGTGCGGTGCAGTGCCATGCAGTGCAGTGCCGTTCCGGTGACGGTGCCATGCGTTGCCAGATGTGCGCTCTGATGTTGTGCTCCTGGGGGGAGGAGCCCCCAGGGTTGAACTGTTCTAGAGCTGGCTTCAACAAACATTAATCATGGGTTGCTCGTTTTTGGTTCATGTTTCTGTACATGGGAGATAAAGGACCATCGCAATAGTCCTATGGAAAGACCTTCATCAGTGAATGCTGTATACAACTGTCTTACCAAATTCGGGGGGCGTCTTGACATGCCGGACAAAACCAGGCCTACGATGCCAACTGGTAACACCTTGGTTGAAAGAAAAGAGAACTATCAGACACTATCAGGATGATTTCCAAAGAAAAGACTTAACTAAAAACTGATGCAGGTGCACAAGATGTTTGCACTTCGCAAGACAGTCTGAGTATCTGTTGTCGTAACACGTTTGATGATCCCTGCGGCTTGCGTGCAAGCGGGGTTCATGTCTTTTTACTTAGTTTTATTTATTTAATTTTTTTTCGTTATCTTAAGTACTTATTTGAGTTGAGGTTGAAGGGAGGGGTCGGTAGGAGAAAGGCTTTGGGGAAGGATTCGATGAACAATAGAGCCTGTTTCTCAAACAACCACTGCATTCAGCGGGAGATAAAATGTTACACCTTATGTCAGCATTATTTTGAGCATGGTAGTGCAGCAAACGAATCAAGCATTCTGCCGGAATAATAGCGACAAAACTAACTGACGGTTGAGGGCTTTGGGTGGGTTAAGAGGAATCTGGACACTAGTCCCTCGACTGCACAGTACACAAAGTACATGCCCAAAGGTTTTGCTATAAATTCAACACTCCTCGGCTGCATCAGAGCGAGTGTTGTTGAATCTTGCAACAAAATTAACTTGGCATTTTACCGTGTAACACTGTTTTCTGAAACGTTTTATTGTTCATCGCTACCAATATAAACATAATTGTTAGTGAAATCATTATTTTATTTAACTAAAATAGGATTATCGCAATAAAAAGTGTGGCAATGCTAAACAAAGAAGTCAGTCATATTGGCAAAGTCGTGTTATGTCTGTTCAGCCCCCCAAAAAACCTGTCAACCCTCTCTCCACCATTGTATACAGGCCGCATCCCAGGCGAATGCAGATTAATATTAGGCGATATCGATATTTCAGCGGGGTACGATCACTATGGTGTCAACAGTTATAAAGAATTCTGTCATTTCTCACAGTTAATGTGGTTTCGAACCTCGCAAATCGACTGCCAAAAGATAAAATTTAGGCTTATGGCTATCGAACTACCAGACGAGTGCAGCCACGCAAACAGATCGACGAAGTCTGGGAAATAGCTATGCTTCTGAGCGAGGGTCTGGATTGGAGTGCTAGAATCTCACTTAATAGTAAAATTTCTCAACTGCAGACCTCGTTCTAAGGGCATCTCGGATAAAAACGCCTTATTTCTATGCTCATAGACTACGAGTAGTCCCTCTTTCGCTTAGTCCGTCGTTCGTGACGCGAAAGAAAACCGCGAGAAAAAAATGGCCGCGCGAGATCCTGGGGGCGAACGTTCTTCTCGCCCCCAGGATCTCGCGCGGCCGTTCTTCTCGCCCCCAGGATTTCGCGCGGCCATTTTTTTCTCGCGGTTTTCGTTCGCGTCACGCACGATGGACTAAGCGAAAGAGGGACTACTCGTAGTCTACGATGCTTACAGTTACAATTTTGAGCAATTAATTCTCAGCCATTATCTAAGCACTCACTCACATGAGGAAATTTTCTCCGCTAGCAAACTGTTATTGACAGTTATTCATTTCAGACTCCCGATAAAACTAAATTCAAGCTATGCATGAAGAAAATAAATAAACTGATTGACTAAAGACGAATCTGAAAACTTGAAAACTGTTTTTCCACGCGAAGAAGGCCATTTCGAGTCGCTGATACATGGAACTTCGTCAAGCGAACTATATAGCTAAGAAAATAAACTATTCTCACCGATCGGAAGCTAGCTGCATGAAACGGCTGTAATTCGCAGGGTTTTATAATAGCTACGACCAGTGTAGAGCGCTGGATTAAATGAGGAAGTCAAAGCATGGAATCGTACGATCAAAGTCTACTTACAGTGGCAGCCGTCCAACATGGCGACAGCAGAAAGCTGGTATAGAAGTATCGTACTTGAAATCGATCTACTAAACCAAGGATCAAGAAGATGGCGGTCATTACGAGCTGAACGATGGAAACGACTTTTAAGTCCCGTCTGTTGTACACCATTTTACGTCAGGCTCTTTCGAAGTTGTAAGAATTATTGCAATCAAACCTGGCAACGGTGTGCAGAAGTTGTAACTGATAATTTTTGGTATGCGTGACTTATGATAACATGTAAAGGGAAACCAGAACAGTTCATGACAGGTTACTTACATGGTAATCATGTTGCGTTTTTGGTAGTTACTCTATCTTCTTTTCTTCTTTTTATTTCAAGTAGAATTTTGATGTTTTCGTCCACTAAATGGTATTCTGTAAATCGGACTGACGAATCAAACTGAGGTTTTGGCGACTCATATTAAACAGACGACATCATTTTCGTATGCGAGATTCTTCCGTTGTCACGTCACGTATCATTTGTTTATGTTTCCGGGGAGAGAGGTATTGTTGGAGTGTTCCGTAGGGGTGTGCCACAAGGCTTTCTAAATCCTGATTTAAACATCTCGAAATCGCGAATCGTATCGACGGCGTGTTGCATATGATCAGTTTGGCGGTGTTTTCGTACGTTCTCGGGGTGAATGCATGCGCAGACCAGAAGGCAACCCAAATCCAATGTACAGGAAGATGTATGACTCATTTTAGAAGAAAGCTGCTCCAGAGCTTTACATACCCTACCCCCCCCCCCCCCGGAACAGCTTAATCAGGCAAACACGCAATATTGAGTAGACCCGTGTTATAGGGTTCGATTTGAATTCACTTTAAATAGAGTTCTGTAGCTATATTTCTTTCACCTCGCCGAGCTTTAAAATGGAGCATAACAAGCAATTGTTGAGAGTCATCTCGATCGCTCAGATTATCATGAGCATCATCTTTTTTGTGCTTGGCGTGGCGGATAGGTATTACGTCCTCTTCATATACACCAGCTACTTGTTTGCGCCATGTTGGATAGCTGCTCTCGTAAGTACACTAAGATGTGAAGTTCGGGCTCTTGTCCCTCGTTCAGCGTTGTCTTAATGTTATCTTAAAAGAGACTGTGTTAGGACGCTTATAATTAGGTCTCGATTAACGTTAGTAGAATTCTTCCTGTAAACTGGATTTGGCATTCCTCATAACGAACAAACGGTTACAGGTCATCTCTGCGTGTTTATAATTCTAAGCAGTCCACGTTTAACAGCGATGGAAAGAGTGATCCATCACGCACAATTTATTGTTTATCTTTGTGTTAGAGGAGAAGGTAGCTATTTTCTACTTCCCTGAGTTTTTGTACGCAGTTAACACGGAAATTAAACCCGACATCTTTTTCGCTTGAAGCAACGTGAGCACGCAGGCCATAGAGAAGAAAGAGGAAAAGGATTGCTAAATATATTCATCACAAATTGCGCCTAGCTTATTAAATTAAATGTTCTCGCTTGAAACATAGCAAGTTGAGATTAGTCAGAACGTGTCTATAGTAGAATTACTTGTGTAAACAAACCTTGCCTTCACTATGGATAACTGCCGACGAGGAAGTGAAATGTATATCACGTCGTAGTAACGCTTGACTGCGGCCTAATAGCAACATTGGGGAGCTCAAGCAATGACGACGGCGACGCCAAGGCCTAGGACGACGGCTGGAGAAACATAAATTTATCTCTTACCTTTGAAATTCGCAATAATCTAGAACTATTCAGTTAGGACCAGTTTGCCGAGCATTCTAAAACCCTACTCAAACTAAAGATGTAACGCCAGCGATCAATTCCAGAAGTAAATACGAAAAATTAGCCATTGTGGATCACGTTCTTCAAAATGCATAGAACTCAGCATTTCACGTTGTTGTTGTGCAGAAGACGGCTATGAAATCTACAAAAATTTATAACGCTCGTGCACAGCCATCGTTCTGCTCATTAAACGTTATGTTTGGTGGCTTCCTCGTTGCCGTTGTGGTTTGGTTAACCTCCCTTTTAGGGGAAACTGGGTTTGGGCATAAAAAAATTAATCTCACCCAAGCCTTACATAAATAAACGTTGTCTGACCGTTAAGGATATCGATTCTCGACTCGTTTCGTGCTTAAATTCTCGTGCATGTCGAGCAGGCTTAGTACACGCGCAGACCGAAGACTTCGGAGACTGATAAACGACCCTCAAAGTAGACAAAAAACATTCGGCTTACAATAATCAGTAGACTTTTCAACTTTGCGTACGTTAACTGTAGTGTGTACTAACGCTATACTGTAGGGTGACGATTGAAACTCAATAATGATAACGAACCACGGCGAAATAACAAAACTGCAGTACCGAGGTTCGACCTTGTACGGAATAGTAAGCAAAATGAAACCTGTGCCTCAAAGAAAAGAGGCGCCCAGCGCGTGGGGAGACCTTTAAGCAAGCACTAACTCATTTAGACAATTATTATTTTATATTCTATTTTTATCACTTCGATTTCTTTGTTTTGTTTTGTTTTGTTTTGTTTTGGTCCAAGGTGTTACCAGCTGGTTTGATGGGATCGATTTTGGTCAACAAGGCAAGTCCCTCCTCGACTTTGGTAAGGCAGAAATTGAAAATCCTGATTCACTCGCATACATAAAACGGTACAAATGTTTTATCTACTTTAATATCTCGAAATATCGCTCTTTTCTCGAGATACAAAAACAACCAGTTTTTCTGGCAACTTATTTACTGTACTCTGGCACTCGGCCAAAACATGGAAAATAAACCTAGTGGTTCATTATGTGCTCTGTCTGTTGCGTAGTGATTATTTTGTGTAAAATAATAGCGGAGCTGGGCCGCTAAGCGGAGCCCCATAACTATAGGAACAGAACCAAGCGCATGCATAGAACAAGAAAACCATACAACTCTTTTTTATGGTCAACATGGCTAGCGGTATGGATCACGGTTGCTTGAGACCTTCGACGAACACGACGTCATGCAATATAGCGGCCATACTCCAGCTAATATGGAGTTTAAGAAACCACGACGACGACGCCGAGGACAACGTCGGTTAAAAAAATGAATTTATATTTTACCCACGAATCTCGCGATACTCGAAAGACATTAACCGTCGTGGTTCATGTTCTCCAGACAGCGCAAAATTTAGTCATTTCGCCTTGCTGTTTTGCAGAGGATGGCAAAGAAATGTACCGAGAATTATAACGCACGTGCACAGCCATTCTACTGCTCATTAATTCTTTTGTTCAGCGACGTTGCCGTTGCCGTTGCCGTCGTGGTATTCTTAAATTCCCATTAGCAGGTCGACCAAGGCATGCAGCTTTCATATTGGATAAATTTGATATTGAGCATCCATGCTATGGTCCATTAACAAGGTATCCGCTGACTAGTATCACGTGACCATATCGTGGGCTCAGGTTTAGGCCTAATGAAGGTTACTTATTTTTTTAAATTGACCGCTGATCAGGTACTGGTTTTCAATGAGATTGCAGGCTTAAGCCAGGTTAATTTATTTTAATTAGGAGCTGCGCTTTTAGGCTTGGATAAATCTATATATTATAGCTGAAAGGAAACCAAAATCGAAGTTGATCGTATGAAAGTAAACGAAGTAATAATAATAATAAAGTACAAAATGAAGAATATGGCCAAGCAAAAACGACTGAATACCCTTGTCATCATCGCTCATTGCAATATTGCATTGATATGGGGCAGCGGAAAGAAGTAAGTTTTCCAAAACTAAAAAGAAAAAATGCTCAGAAAACCTCAGGGAAAGGTGGCCTTCTAACTTCAAAGAGGTATTTTCTGAAAAAAAAAAAAAAAAAAAAAAACTTTATGGGACAGTTTTGGTGCCACGTTAAAGGACTTCGCACTCTAATTTCAATTATGAGCTTTTCCAGGTCACATGCCACAATAGTACAATAAGTGTTTAAAAGTGGTGTTCATTATAAATACGATAACATATTAATGAACGGTTCGAGAAGCATGGAATTAAGTTCATCCTGACCATAAGCAAGTTTTGCAGGGGACAAATCTCAGAAAAGTGTTTTGAAGGGCTTTTTAAAAAAGTTCACTAATATTGACTAATATTAACTATCTTAACTGAATAACAGGGAAAGCATTTGATAAATTGCCGATTTTAGAAATTTACGACCTAGGTAATCGTGTCCTACACCAATTTGGAAAATTTGACAACATTCCGTTGAATTTCAATGGAGATATCGTGTTTGAAATATCGGTGATCCGTCTCTTTGGTCGTTTTGAGAAATAATTAAGTAATGGTAATGGAACTTCGTGTCGTCCAATTCGGTCTGTTATCATACTCGTGATAAACAAATCGATTTTCTTATCACTCGTATGATTACAGACCGAATTGGACGACACGAAGTCCAATTACCAGTTAATCATAAAAATTACAATTTCCGAGAAAAGAAGAATAGCCAAGTTATGAAAGAAAGGGAAAATTTGCATTAAAAGGCTGCCAAAGGAGGCATAAACTGCTCAAGGTTGTGACTGGTTGATTTAAACTACAACTTTGAATGTGATTGGCTTATTCAACTGTCCGATAACAAACTGCCAATGAGAACTTGGCAAGTGAATTAGTAGGAAATAAGGGCTTTTTAAACCAGTCAGAAGAGAGCCCCGATTAGCCCAGCGAACAAGGGGGGGGGGGGGAGCAGACGCAGGGGGTAGGGCTTGTGTCGAAAGGTTTTACTTAAATTTTCCATTGAATACCGGAATACGCCGCACCTGTCATAGAAAATTTAACCAAGTATAAGGGGCGTATAAGGTGGTACAGGAATCAATGTTCAGGACCATGATGCAAAATTCTTATAAGTACACATCTCTTCAGCTTTCCTGTAAAGTATAATTAAAATGTACTAAATTGAATCCATTTTGAGAAATAATTACGTAATGGACGTACCTATGGACGTCCCTATGGACTGTAAACAGCCGTTGCTATAGGAGTTGCTATGTTAAAATATGGCCACCAGCGCGCAGATTCGTTGCTTTAAACGTAAATCAAGGAGTAATTCGAGCAAAGTCGTTTCAAAATACGTTTTGCAAATGGTTAGGGATGTTGAATCTTCATGTTTCGAGAAAACGTTTTTAGGAAAAAAAGAATTGTACGTGGATGTAAAAGACCACCTTAATCAAAACCATTTTCTTCCAGATTTTAATGCCGAGCACCATAACTATAGGAACAACACCACATGCGTACACCCTACGACGATGACGTCGCACAAAATGGCGGCTTTACTTCAGCTAAAAGGTCGACCGAGTCATGTAGCTAACCTTCGTTATGGTTTGCTGATCAATCGCCGCATGCCAAAACACGGTATCGGCTGACCAGTATCCCTTGACCGTATCGCGGACACAAGTTAAGCGCTCATAAAGGTCACCTGTTTTTTTTTTAAGTTGATCGCTGCCAAGGTATCACCGGCTCAAGCCAAGATAAGTTAAGTCAATCAGGAGCTCCGCTTTTGGGCTTGGCTAAATCTATATATTATGGCCTTGTTCGTGGGGTTTACTCTGAAGTCGCCTTGATTTTAATTCTTTTCAGATTAACGCCGTGAGCTCCGTGAGCATGACCAGCGTCATAGTATCAGGCATAACAGCGTATCGATATAAATGGGCTGTGGGCAGTGTACTGGTCGCTAACCTATACTCTGCGAGTACGTATCTGGAAGTCACTAACTTTGCCAGCAAAGACGTGGCTCTTAAACTCACCGACCAGGAAAAGACTGTGGTAGCAATAAGCTCATTGGTTGCGATATTTTCGACCATTGAGGTTGCCCTCGCCGTTTCTGCTGCTTGGATCAGTGATTCTCTCTACCAGCCCCACCAAGAGAATCAAGTCAGTCAAGTATGTGATGTATCTCATTGACTGTGTTGGCCACTGTATTCTCTATCAGTTAGTAATAGTAATTGGACCGAGTGGAGTACAGTTCGGGAAGTAATCGCCCAAGTAATTTCAAAATCGGACTAGCTTGAAGCGCGAGGCCGATTTGAAATTACGAGCGCGATTTCTCTCTGAATTGTATTCCACTCGGTCCAATTACTAATTAATCATATTTATAAAAATTTGGAAATTAAAAAAAAGCCTTGGGAAACTTCTTTTCAACGAAAAAGTCAGTAGTGCTTCCCATACATTTTACTAATTGTAGGAAATATTAAGAAGGACCCACTAAAGCGCACGTAATCGACGTGAGTCACGTAGGTATCAAATTACAGGTATCCACTGTAATTGGACACCAACGTGAACGCACGCCGATTACGTGAGAAATAGGCGCGCGGAGAACCAGTTAGGATCGATAATTTTGTTATAGGTACGATTAATAATGGTAATGGACTGAGTGGAGTCCAATTCAGTCTGTAATCAGACGAGTGATTAACAAAATCGGACGACCGCGAAGCTGGAGTGCGATTTGTTAATCACGAGTATGACTACAGACTGAATTGGACGACACGATGTCCCGTTACCAATTAATCATAGCCATTACAATTTTCCACAAAAGTAAAATTTTCCTTTGAAAATGAGCTTTTAATAGTGATTGTTATAGCGGAGACTTATCCTCCACAATTTTACAAAGTCAGTCTCTTGAATTGGTTGCTATAGAGATTGTAATCAATGTTGTGATTGGTGGATTAAGTGGAGAGGTCCTAAATGATTGGCTGATGCAACAGTCCGATTACAGGTGTCCGAATATAGTCAACTGTCCAATTACACTGTCCGATTACAACTTTGCAGATTAATTAGAGCCAAATACAGCAGTTTATGCAACAATCACATCGGAGGAAATTGTAATCGTTATGACTAATCAATCAATCAATCAATCAAATCGTTATATTTCACGGCCGTATTCTTTTTTTCCAATTCATATGCTAACCGTGATTTGCGTGGCTCAACATAAAGCTGTCGAAACATAACTTTTCTTTTTATTGAACTTTCAGGCAGAAAATGTGTATACCCAGTTTGAAGCCGGATATTTGCCATTGCAGCCGATCTATGCAGCAGCCCAGCCGGTGGTTGCTATTCCACCACGCAGCTACAATGCCCTTCAGTAAATGTCTTGCTTGCTTTTTCACAGTTATTATGGAAAGTAACTGTTGCCTTCTTAGTGAAGCCGTTAGTCATCGTAAAACTCAGAAATTGGTAAAAGTACCAACATGCTATATGCCACTCAGGATTTACGCCCTACACCCCACCTTCCCTTCCCCCGCAATTGAAGCCCTACACCCCATCCGTCCCCCTTCGCCCGCTCAAAATGCAAAGAGCCCTTCTATATTAAGCCGCTCAGAAAATAATCTCTTGTATTTGAAGTTATATTTGGGAATTGCCGTTACGAAAAAACTTAACCAAAATCATTGTCAACGTCATTGTCTGGTAGATAGGTGTAAAAATCACTGTAGCCTTGGCACGTAAGATTTTTACGCAGTTTAAGGTTTCTTTCGAATTAACGACAGTACTCAACCAAGGCATAGGGTATAAACTACTGTTAGTATTAACTACGATATTTGCTCGGTATGTGCAAATATACTATGATATACAAATATACTTTAATATACTATGATATTTGCATGGTATGTGCATATTCCATTGTCAATAAAGTTTGATATCGCTTGCTGTTCGATCAGTTTGGCATGTTCAGGGGGATTTCAAACTGACGCCCCAATATAATATTTTGCGATTTGCTGAAATGAGGAGCCCTCTGCTAAGATAAAGTTTCTCCAACATTTTGCAGTTATAAACCCGACTGATTTTCAAACGTAAATGTCCCTACTTTAATTAGCCACTCGGAATGTAGTCCCCCCCCCCCGGGAATCTGAGATTATTCTCGGAATTTAACGGTAGGCTTGTTTATGTCAGAGCAGTTGCATGTGGAAAATAGGAACAGATTTACAGGGAAAGCTTCTACCCCTCCCCCCACCCCTCTCGTCCCCGTCTCTCTTTCTCTCTCTTAGCATCACCTTTCCGCGAGGCGTAACAGAAATCCACGGGGCAACTATCAGCCAATAGTTCCTCGAAAGAAACACTCCGTTGTTTAAAGAGACAGTGAGTAGCGTAGCCCGCAATCAGAGAACGGCATACGTGATAGAACGCTACTAGATTTATAGTAAAACTCGATAGAAACACGGAGAACATGTTTTCTATTTCTTTAATAAAATGAGCATTCAATATTACGGTCGAGAACTTTTGTGGGGATCGAGGAAAGATTGACGAGGTACGCGAAAATTAAATAAACCTAGTCAATCTCTTAAGAGCTGGCGATTGAGTAAAAGGAAACTTACTATAGTTAACGTTTCTACCAGGTTTGATTTTTATCGGCGTGCTATTGTGATGTGTCGCGAGACGTTATACAATTCATCGGGCCACCCTTTGACGTTAGCGAAAGAATAGGCCTACATTTTCAAATAAATTAGCGCTTCTTCGCTATCAGAACCTCGGGCAAGTTGTGCGGCTAGAAACGATGAATCGCTTGTCATTAACCCGAAACTATTGCCTAAAAAATATTTAAATGTGATCAAACATCTGGGATGGTTTTCAAAATGAGGAAACTTCGCGGATGTTCAAGCGCGTTGAACTGAAAAGGAGTGGAACACATACTTCAAAAAAAGCTTGGTCGATTAAAATGGCTGGGACTTAAGGCATAACTATGCTTAAAGGACTATCTGACTTAACCGGAAAAAAAAAAAAGATCAGTAAATACGAACTTTAAAATACCCATTGGTGAGTGAACGTTGAAGACGCCAAAATTAATTATGCCCTTGTGCCGGTATACACAAAAACAGACGCACATGCACAACGGGTTATATGAATTCAAATCAATACTTCACAGACCGTTACATGTAGTAATGGTACTCGGCCAAGGCGTAATTCCGAAATAAAAGTTATTGTTTTATTACCGGGATAAAAGATATTGCGTTTATTTCATACAAAAGAAAGTTGCTCAAAATGCGAGCTATTGTTTCGCGAGCCAATGAAAACGCTAACATGTGAGCAAGTGAATACGGATGCAAATTAGATAACCGAACCAAAACATCAACAAAAGCCGGCTGGATCAAAACGTGGAAGCAACGCTCATTTTGGTTTTTAATGGAACAGGAAACAGTCATCGAAGGAGATCATTTGCTACGATTCACGGATCTACCCCGTAATGCGATGATAAAAGAAAACATTTTCCACGCAACTGATTTCTCCAAGCCATGGGCCTCAAACGATGTGATATTTGTAGTCGAGGAACAAAGGTTTTATGTTCATCAGTGGATCTTAGCATGGTGGTCTCCGGTATTCGATAAAATGTTCTCGTCGAACTTCGCTGA
Source organism: Orbicella franksi (assembly GCF_964199315.1). NCBI lineage: Eukaryota > Metazoa > Cnidaria > Anthozoa > Scleractinia > Merulinidae > Orbicella > Orbicella franksi. Next base: position 26,723,828 of record NC_138152.1, on the reverse strand, counting down.
AAAGACAAAAACAGAAATCCCTCTTCCAGGCAAGAAAAGCGTTGAGTTTCAAGAATTGATGTTGATGGTTTACTCTCTCGCTGAGAGACCAATGACAATCGAGAATTGTTTCCTCTTGTTGAAGCTTGCTGACGAATATCAAATGGAGTTTCTTCTTCAGAAGTGTGAGGACTTTCTGGTGGCTGCTTCTGATTCCATCTACGCTGGTCGTTTGAGCATCCACGAATTTTTCCCCGATTTTTCACCACAGCCATCCAAACCCGAGAAGGAACAAGTTTTAGCCTTGATAATAATTGCGCAGGAATATAAACTGGACAAGCTTTTATCGGATTGCTTACACGAGGTTCGTTATTTCAGCCTGACAGAACTCAAAAAGGAATATAAAGAGTTATGCGATCTGCTTGAGCCCGTTAATTATTGTCGAATTCTTGAAGGGATCATAGAGCGAATGGAAGACAGATTCTGTGTGTTTTGATAACCTTGCCTTAATTCAACGCGATTTTGTTAAGGAAAATTGCATATCCTTTCAACTTCATTCAAATTTCTACCACAAAAATTCGCACCAAGATTGGGCAAATCTTACTATGACAATTTTCTTCCCTTTTGTTTCCTTTTTTTGTTACAGGGATTAGTGTACACTGCTTTGACATCAACGCTACTTTCTTGAGAATGCACTGTAACGCTGGCGACTAACACAGATAGCTTGATCTTGATTTCTTGTTGAGTTTAATCATTCAGTACTCGCTCTGTTTCAGTGGACCTTGATCAGTTGCTGTTTGGTTCAACTCGAGAGGACTCATTGTGGCTTAAGAAGAAATTTAAGGCCCCGTCCAAACTATACCGGTGAAATTTGATTACGGTGTTTTTACTCAGAAAACGCATCAAATGTTTTCCGTCCACACTACACCGGAGGAATTTGAAAACGCAACAATCACCGGTCATTTTGGATTTGTGTTTGAGGAAAACTCATAATGTCATCGTTTACGAAAAGCTCCGTTTTCAAACTGTTTTCCATCCACACTAAAACGCATAGCCGGCGTTTTCAAATTCCTTCGGTTTGCAAAGCGTTTTCGTAAAGCTCCGTTTTCGTGACGGATTAGTGTGGACGGTAGGCCTAACCGTACAAATAACGCTGCGTTTCAAATTTCTCCGGCGGTAGTATGGACGGAGTCTTAGAAAACCAAAGTCGAGCAATTTGACTGCAAAAAATCATTTTAACTTCTTTTTTATCATTAATTAAGGCTAAGAGTGATCTCATTAATTTTAACAAAGGAATTCAAGGTATTGTGATCTGTCAGTTTGTTTAAAATTCTTCACGACAAAAAGATCACAAGGGTTCAGTTAAAGGTTGCGAGGCAATAAACGATAAGATTTCAGTCAACTGGTTTTCACGTTTGACACTGCCCAGTCAAGACATGTAGGTTCCAGTTCGCCGTGACCTTATTCACTGGCATTAACGTTTTCTATTCCGTGAATAGTGATATAATCCGTCCAATTCGTCACCTCGTACAACCTAACCTATCTTTACGCTTGCCACTCCAACAACAACAACAACAAAAATTAACATTGAAAGAATTAAAAAGTAATATTAACTACTTGAACCGTGATAGAACGATACTAAGGATCCCTTTTTAGGTAGATAATTATGACAGTTATTCGGGTTTTTTTCAAATTAACATTTTTAAATACACCTGGTTAGCGTGGAACTACCAATTTTTCTTTTTCCACGTCACGGGAGGTACGCTTATTGCACACGTTCGGACTGTCGGTATCTGCAGTTGCAGCAATCTGGTATTTTCCCGACCGCTGGTCAAGAGGGACGGCTGCTTGGTGTACAATTTTAGGCCTCACGGAACGGTATCCTACCCCTTGGACCGCTGATGCCCAATTTTTTGTGACATGCGCAGAGTACTTTTTTGGGGAAACTGCTGTTCGTAGGGATACGCGGGCTCAACTCGCTAATGTTTACATTCAAGCTCACTCAAGCAAATTATTTTAAAATTGCAACAAAATGTCGAGCAGATGGGACGAAAATGAGTTCACGGCAGTCATTTTTCCCGGTTAAATCAACCGTCAGTAAAGAAGAAGAAAGAAATTACCGATGAAAACGTGAAAAAAATAGCTGCAAGCAGTGTCCGAGTAGAATTGAAAAACCTGTCGAGCGAGGAAAAAATCGACAAACTCGAGCGAGACTGTAAACGCCTACAGTGTGAAAGTGCCGGCCTGAAGAGGACAATACAAACTCTACGACGAAGTATAGGTAAGTGTCTGCTCAAGTAGTCATCAAGCCGTCTATAAATCTCCTAAAAAGTGTTTCTTAAAGCTTCTGAATTACCAGTAAAAGCCGCTTTCCCACAAATACATTAAAAATTCGTGGCGATGTCAATTAATGCGAGTTTCGATGTTGTCACTAAATTTTTTAAACTCAAACTTATTTAACGTAATAATATATTACCACTACAAGGGGTCAAGGAATACTTAAAACGAAAATAGTTTTAAAAAGTTTGTAAAATGAAGCAAACTAAATGGTATGGTCAGATAGGACACGGCTGTGTCAAAATACCAAACTTGAAGCGGCGATTTTGGTGATCGAGTTGGACACCGAGTTCCGAAGCAGACAAAAATTTAATAACATACTCTGGACTGGATATCACCGCTTCGCAAAAAAAGGGCTCCTTCATAGCTGGGTACGCAGTAAACAAGATTTGAATCGCAGCTAAATGCTCTTTTAAAAAAGTCTGCTTGCTCGAACCATTGCAAAATGTTCAAAATTAGATAGATATTTAGGTTATTTTTAATTTTCTGTGGCCGGCCGGCTTTCGTGTATTACGCCAGTACTTCAGGTACTTTCGTAGGTTCATGTTAACAGCCTTTTAACCAAAAGCGACCGACAAATTTTAGTCTAGTCGTAAATTTTGTGAGAATGCAATTTTTCCCCAAAGGGTTTGTCTGCCTTTCGTTTTGTAAATTCGCAAGTCAACATCTAGACTCGATATAAGCGGACCGCCGAGGAAACAGTAACTTTCACTGTATACTTTAGTTTTTCTATCCTTAAATTTATTGTTTAAAAAAAAACAAAATATAAGTAAAACTTGTAAGGCCCTATTTATTATAGTAAGGAACAGTTTTTAATTATGACATTTTCATATTTACAGTATTTTTGAGAAGAATTAACAATGACCTAAGGAAAGATGTCTTGAAGTTACAAAGTGAAGCAAAGAAGCGTGAAAGAACTTTGAAGTCTACTGAATTGAAAACGAAACAAGTCGGTAACAAACTACGAGGGACAAAATCTGCTTCCACAAAGCTGAAAAGACAATTAAAGGAAAATGATGAAAATGTAAAGAAACCTAGGTATTCCCTTGTGGACACATTTTCTCATGGCAAAAATGGAACAAATCGTAGAACAGTCATGTTTATGGCCTGCATGAGATATTTACAGCATGCATGTTTGCTTTCTAGCCAAAAGACACCCATTGCATTACATCTAATTTTCAGTATTTTATTCAACTGTAGCCCCCCAACAAATGTTGATGTCTCGCCATCCACACTGGCAGACTGGAATATCCTATTAGGGGAGGCCGATAAACTGATATTACGCAAAAGATTTGCAAGTAGCCAATATGATTTCCATGTATGGAGTGATGACTCCAACAAAGGTGGCGAAGAGCGGCACATTGTAGGTGTCCACACCTGGTGCCCAGAGATCAATGAACCCAGGGCATATGTCCTTGGTAACAGTTTGACAGCGAGTGGGTCAGGAAAGCACCAGTCTGATGTAGAATATCATGTTGTTCATGATGAATATGGCATAACTAATGTTTCAGGTTTGGTTGGGGATAATGCCTCAACCCAGAAGGGGAAGGCTAATGGTTTAATAGCAAATAATTCAAGGGTTTTTGAAAAGGACATGTTCTTTGTTGGATGTTACCCCCACGTCCTGAACATTATGTTAAGAAGGATGTGCCAAGCTGGGTTTGGGGCTAAGGGTGACATGAATAACAACCATGTATTGCAATTACTTTATAAGGTATCTTGGCTTCATCATGAACGCCCAAGTCAGTACAAATCAATGTATGTATCACTAGGAATCTTAAGTAAAGAGCCACCCCTTCCCCAGTCCTTTATTGACACGAGGTGGACATACTACTATGAGACACTTCAATGGCACTTGAAGTATGGTAAAGCCTGTCTACAACTTGGAGAGAGTGTCCTGGAAAGAATGCCAAAGTCAGACAGCCACTACACAGTGTGGCAGAATGTTATCAAGTTGAGCTCCTGTCCAATGATTCAAGTGGAAATTAAGTTTTTGTACGAGTTTCTTGACAAGTTTCTTATTCCATCTCTCAATGCATCACAAGCAACAGATCAAGAACTTGGCTTCTCCAGTGGATACCTGGCACGATTATGGCCAGCAACTGTCCTTAAACATCATGAAACATTAAGTAAAATGTTGATGTCTCCATCAGCATATTTTCCTTTAACTGAGCAGCAGATGAAGATGTCACTGAAGGATCCTGCAGCCATCAACCACTTTCGTCAGGAAGTGCAGAGGCCAATGTTGCAAGAAGCACTTAAAGTTGTTAAAGACCATGGATCAGAGTGGTTGTCCTTCCCCAAGTTATTTGGAATTGGAGCTGATCCAAGATACCAAAGTTCTTTCTGGTATTCTGTTTTGAAGGCTCTTGAAATTCCTGTCATGCTGCCAACTGAAAGAGAAAAAGAAAGCAGGTCAGTGCAAAATTTCTATGTCCACGGACAAAATCTTCACACATTGGTGTGTAAGAACAGAGCTGGTTTAGTTAAATGGGCAGAAATCTGGAACTTGAAGGAACCAAAACTACTGAATGATATCAAAAGAGTTGCAACATCACCACAGAGTAGTCTCATCAGTAAAGAAGCTAACCCCCACCTTTTCGAGTTCTATGCCAAACACATTTTCAGTATTCCTGTGAACAATGTAATTGCTGAAAGGCAGTTCAACCTTTCACAACTTTATCTTCAAAACAACATGTCAGAGCTGTCAAAACAAGCCTCGATAACATTTGTTGAGAACATACTTCACAGTGGAAAAAACAACAACCGCACCATTGAAGCAGCAAGAGAAGTACATGAAGAGAGAATGAAGGCATATGCAAACATGCTGACCTCAGACCTTTTGCAAGAGGCAAGAAAGAAGTTAAATATGATCCGAAAATGTGAAAACCATGGGCCACTGACTGCAAAAGATGTATATCCCAAAGCTTGGGAAGCAAGGAAACTAAATAGCAACACCTCAAGCATGATCCAGTCCCTCAAAGCTGAAGGCCGCAAACTTGAACTGCAGTGGAAAGCTTCCACCAAAGGCACATCACAATTGGAAAACCAGAGGTCATTCCGGCCAACTGTCATTACAGAATTCAGAACAGCTGGAAAGGTTCCATCTCTAATGCAACTTGCAGCTACTGAGGTATGGGGTTATGGACAGGAACTTTCAACACATGACTTACCAAGAGAATGCCAGTTCTTCGTACAAAACCTGCCAAACATTGTACGGTCTTTGAACATTGATCTTCCATCCACTTTGGACATGCATACCACCCAGTTTCCTATACAAGAAGAATGAAAGTCAAATATGGGATGGCTCTTTCTAAAAAGGTACTTTCACAAAAAGATTATTTTCAATTGTAACAATTTCATACTAAACAAATGCGCTTCAACTATGTTCTATCTGAGATTCAGATAAAGTAATTAGTTTGTGGGGAGTCTTACCCATTTGTAAAATACAAATTGTTGCAGTGTAAATAATAGTGATCATAAATATCAAAATACTTCTGAGTGATTATAATGTAATGCATGATTAATGTAGAGTTGTACAGTCAGCAGTTTACAGTGAATGTGAATATAAAAATACTTCTGAGTGATTATAATGCATGATTGCTGTAAAGTTGTACAGTCGGCAGTTTACAATGGATTTGAACATATATAATTGTTTTTCATTATCATTCATATGGGGCAGTTGTTTAAAACTAGCATGATAAGTAAGCCGCATAATTTTCACAGTAAAAATGTAAGTATTGGTAATTTTTAACGTAAAGTTTGCTTAAAATTACACAAGAGTGTAGCTTGTATAAGATAAAATAACATAAAGCAGTGTACTAATGTACATGAGGTACCATGTTGCATGAGAGAAAAAACAAGGTAGAAAGGAATCGAAAGTAGCCTAATATAAGGGAATGTAAAGCAGAGCAGTGTTTATTAAAACCTGATGTAACTGATAAAACGCACAACAGACTGAATAATTTTATTCCCTCCCAAAATATGAAAATGTTATCAACAGCGGAATGTCTAAACAAGACCACCTTTATTCAGAACATTAAAAATGAAAGTGCCTATTATGCTGGAAAAAAATCATTACTGGAATACCAAACAGTTGTTGTGGCTTACTAATCAATACTAGCAGGGGGTAACTATTTGCATTTACCTGAAAGAATGGAGCGTGAACTCACCTCTCGTAGCCTCGAATTTAACATCTCCCAAGCTGTCTCCGTGCGCTTAGTGCATTCAATATTTATTTCACTACAATATCTTGGGCGCGCGGGGAAAAAGTTGAAATAACTTCAAGAGCAATCAGTCTAGGCCTCCAGACCTTCATTATCCAGGAAACTAGAAGGCAAATCTCCAATTTCACCGTTTCGGTTTTTCGATATCACCGCCTCTGCCCGCTGAGGACGGCAAAAAAGTAAAAAAATACGTATTTCTGCCACTTACGCGACGAAAGAGAAAAAATTAAAACGGTAGAACTTTCAGCCGTGTCCCATTCTTCCTTCTTTGCACGTCTATGGGCCAAAACCTTCGCGTCGGAAGACGATATTCAGCCAAAAAGTTTACAATAATTTGACTGGAGCAAGTGTTTCCGAGAAACGGTTCAACTGCGCATGTCATAAATTTTTTCCTGCTGATGTACTGCAAACCATTCCGTGAGGCCTAAATTTATTCTTTTTGAGAGCGCGTATGACTATTTGTGATTAGCTACAGAACGGGGGTTTTGGTAGTTCAAGATCACTCGACGGCTACTCTCTCATTACATTTCTGTCATTTTATTTCTAGTACGATATACTTATGCCTAGGGCGGTTATTTCACGGTAAGTTTGATTTCACGGATAACCGAACTATTGTTCAAATAAAAGTAATGTACCGTTTTTTAAAATGTATTATTCAAGTCGTTGATATAATTTTGTTGCAAATCTATTACAGGTGTAAAATTTAAATTTTTAACGTAAGGTTCAAGATTACACCCAACTACTGAACTAGCACCTCCGAATTGCTCAGTCAAGCAAGTACGTCCCCCAAGAGTAATTACATTGCCCTAAGGAAGAGTCCGAACAGTTTCCGACTTAAATAGACCAATCAGATAAAGGTACGACCTCTCCCTGACAGTTGCAACGTCAGCTCGCCGTCACGAAGATGTGTCGTGGCACTTAGCGATGTTTCTCTTGTAAATCGCGGGTTCAGTCGTGTTCAAACTGAGAGGGATACGTCATGTAAGATAAATTGTTATATTCTACTGCTGCTCAGGATTCTGCACTCTTAGTACCACTGGCACAGATGTACAGGGAATCATTCCTACTTCAGTGATCACCATGGAGACGAAATGGGGTGGAGTGACGTCATACACGAGGTTCAGTAAGTGAAGGGAATTGACGTCACGCCAGTCAGACAGGACATCCGGGCTTTCTCTGGTCAGCGGTACTAAGTCATCTGGGTCGCCTGGAGAAAAGATCGTTAAGTCCCGGATTTTAAAATACATCTATCACCTTGATCGCGTCTAAGACTATGACGTCACGACAGCACTGGCTTGTCCATTGCCTGACGCGTATTTACGCGCCGGTAGAAAATTTGCGCGCTGAAAGAGGGAAAATTCCTTTCCCAGTAGAGAAACTAACAGACTGGAAATGAAGGAAATCTTAAAAAGTCTACGATAAGACATGGATGTGAATTAACAAGACAATAAGATTATCAGGAGAGCTCAGTCTAGGGACTCAATTTGCGGATTAACTTCTGTTGAGCTTATACCAGAATTCAACAAGGTTTCTGATTAGATCAAGTGACCCATTCCATAGAAACTTCTGGATGAGATAATGATCCTTCGCAGGGTTACCTCCCAACATTTCTGGGCAAGTTGCTCCGACAATTCTCTGGGACCCATTTATAATCCTAAGTGGAGACTGGCCCCCATTGCCCAAGAACACAACACAATAGGGCTTGAACGAGAACCACTCGATACGCAGGCCAGCAGTACACTAACCGTTAATATCGGTGTATATGAAGGGGCATATCGCAGGGGCAAAATAATGAACTGTACCCAAAAAGTAGACAGAGATATGCTCCAGTCAAATGTCCCGTCGAATGTATCGACCTTTAGACCACCGCTTCTCCAAAAGTTTCGTTAAGGGGAAGCCTACTGTCGTAAATTTACTATTTTCTTACTCAGTTCGTTGGAAACAAAAGAGTCGGTCTGAACTCTGTCGCAGAACTTGCACGTCTCACAACAGACCAACACCGGAACGTTAGAGGCCTGGGCCATCATAGCCACCATGGACGAGCCAACACGTGACTTGACGTAACCATTGGCGAGCAGGGCGTGGGCACCAAGGAACACTTTTGATACCTAGAAAGGGACAGGTAAAGAAAAAATTAACATTGCATGTCATGCTAACATGCTCACATGACAATTTCCATCTTTATTATATGACTGAGAAAATTACTTCATTGTGATTGGCTCAGAGCAAGCCAATTTATCGTTAATTCTTAATTTGCACTGCAGTGTAAATAAACGCACGCGCGTTCGCAATTTTCTCAGTCATATAATAACTGAGTAATCGTATGAAAGCTCAAGCAATTAAGGATTTATACGTCTTATACTACTCATGATATTTGAAAATTCTATCAAATTTTGAGGGAATTTTCAGATATCACGGGTAATGTAAATCCTTAAATTGCACTCGCATTCATATGATTACCTATACATATGACCTTATTGCTCCAAAACATGAAAAGCAAAAAATACAATGAACACAAAACGTACAAAACAGACGAAATTATTGGCTATGTTCAGGATCCTTTTAGTCGCGAAGGCAGCTAATTCGCAAAGAAATGTAAAGGAACTCTCTAGATGACGTTAAAAGATAATTTTAAAATCTTCCTTTGTCGTCAATTGCTTTCAAGACCCGTTTCATTTGCGATCTATCTGAGACAAATTGTTCATCTTGCTAGATAAAATAATACGACAACAAAGCGGATAGCTACTCAAAAATAAATTACAATGTTTAGAGAGGAAGACACATCAGCCTTAGCTGGTTTTCATGCAGTTCCTCTGTCCTGGTCGAGTTGGAATTTGGAGATGTTGGTTTTTGTGGAGGGAAAAAATCCTAATTCCCCGTAGAAACCTTTGGGGAGCAAGGCGAGAACCAACCACAAACTTAACCCACATATATGCACCGGGCCGGAATCGAACCCGGGCTACATTGGTGGGAGGTGAGCGCTCTCACAACTGCACCATCCGTGCTTCCCAAATACACCAACCTCTTTGATGACGTAAGAAATAGCGCTGATCAACACGTATGAACATCTTATTCCGTGTTTCACCAATCTTCGTAGACACTCCCGACCTGTTGAAGACAAAGATTTTAAACAACTTAACAGTTTGAGTATCAGAACAATATTTTAATTTCCTCTTACCGTACCCAAATTCACAATAGCCAATCAAAAGGAAGGTATCCTGTTGTGATATGTTGCGACATCAACTCACTAGCTTGGTATGGCTAGACTACGAGTAGTCCCTCTTTCGCTTAGTGCCTTAGTCCGTCGAGCATGACCGTTAATAAACCTCGAGGAAAAACTGGCCACGCGAAATCCTGGGGGCGTTAGAAGCGCCCACCAGGATTTCGCGACGACAAACTAAGTGAACGAGGAACTACAGATCCGTAGTCTAGGTATGGCTGGATTTGTGGCCGAATTTGGGTGCGATTAATACCTAATCATACCTTTTCAGTTTGTTACGCGTCGTCGGCATACCAGGTTCGTTTGGTCTCGCATTGGGTATTTTGGTTCGACCAGACTCGCCAAAATACGAACCATGGCTCGACAAAGCTCGCTTGATATACCGCCGAACTGAGCCGAAAAGGCACGATTAGGTATAAATAAGGAAAGAACCCACGAGTGCGAACGGATCTTTTGGCGGGAAACGTCAAAACCTGTCGTCATAGTCGTCATGAGACGAAAATGTGCGAAGCTTGACCGAAGGCTCTCGGAGAACACCGAGAATCGCCGAAGATGCTTAAAATTAGCTTCTACTGGTTTATTAAGGCTATACTGCGACGAAAAAAGGCACAACTTACCTTCAAACTTTGGTCTGGAGTCAACAACGACCACTCTGAATTTCTTGCCGGCATTATGGGCATCTTTTAAAATTTTCAAAACTAACGAAGAGCTAGAGAGTAGAAAGTAAAAAGGAAAACGCAAAACTTGAGAATGAGCTACCTGACAAGCAAATTATTAAGGCGGAGAAATTTGAAAACGCTTTTACTTCTACCGTTAGGCCTACCGTCCACACTAATCCGTCACGAAAAACGGAGTTTTTCGAAAACGCTTTTCAAATCGGAGGAATTTCAAAACGCCGACTTTTCGTTTTGGTATGAACGGAAAACATTGTGAAAGCAGAGATTTTCTAAAACGATGGCGTTACGATAATCATGTGATTTCTCTAACAGAGTTTTCCTCAAACACAAATCCAAAATGACCGGTGATTGAAGCATTGTCAAATTCTTCCGGCGTAGTGTGGACGGAAAACCTTTGATGCGTTTTCAGAGTAAAACCTTCGTTTTCAAATTTCTCCCGCAGAGCGCGGACGGGGCCTGAGGATCGTGAGACCAAAACCAAAGTAATCACTCTAACCAATCACAAACGACGCGGACAATACAATGAACCAATCAGAACATCAGTAAAATATATTTAGCTGACGCGCGAATCACGATTGATTTTGGTTTCACTTCTGATTGGATGAAAAAGTGGCGCGAGTTTTCAAAGCCAATCGGTAGCGTAGTTGATGAAAAACCAAAGCAAATGCGAATTACTTTCGACATTCAAGTGAAAAGGAAAATGTTCAAATGTTGTTGTTTATAGTGGTCAATGCGCTTAGCTACACCTAGCTAGTTCTCAAGCATCTACTTAAACTGACAGAAACAGATATATCAATTGAACATAATATATAGGGTTAAAAATCCCAGCTGGCGGGAAACAGACCAGATGGCTATTTACAAGCATGACCGAGGAGTTGAACTAGGGCCTACCGAGAAACAAATCCGGCTTCGTGGTCAGAGCGGGAATTGAAAACGCGACCTCCGGATTTCAAGTCGCCGCCCTAACCACTCCACCACACTACCTCCAAACCGCTTCAACACAAATCTCTGCAGAGCTCCGTCAAAAGTATGTAACATTTGCAGTCCAATTTCAGTTCTTTATTGAGCGTCAAAGAGATGAGGGCGTAAAGGGAAATATTCTGTTCTTTTGTGCTTCTTTTAGAAGAGTTTACAAGAACATTTTATGATACACACCAAGCGTATGTGAGTATCACATCTCCATCGTTGATCTTCGTTCTTGCATACGTCTCGGAGATGGCAACGCCGGCTAACACAATTTTTTCCTGGATAAACTTGTCGATGCTCTGTATAAGATTCCTCTTAGCCTGGAAAGAATTTAAAAAAATCTATTGAGGAACTACATGTACACGTACATGGAAATGTACACTGCGAGCAGTCTTCCCCTTGCTACTAATAAGTTATATATAGTTACAATAATTTTGGAAATGCGGAGCGGAACAGGGGGACATCCCCTCCCTCCCCCCACCTGCCCCCCACCGGTAACCAATTCCGACACTTTTACACACCCGGCCGTTTTGATCACAAGCAAATAGCGCTGCGCCTACTTAACATTTTCCTCCTGCTATTTGAGTTCAATTTGAAAACCCTGAACTAAACAAAGCTTGACATTTCCTCTCCCCAAGACCTAATAAACTCCACAAGCTTACGTGTAACTGTTACATACATAAACTAACCTGATCTTCAGCCATATCAGGTGGTGTGTGAGTGATCTGCAGCTTTAGATATTTGATGGCATTGCCCATACTAACAGACAGAGGCCGACATTGAGTCAAAAAACTGAAAACAAAAATAAAAACAAAACAAAACAGATTTGAAGAAAATGTGACAAACACATTTATTTATCTACACGGCAAAAGATGTCCTCACTTCTCGCAGTTTTGTCACTGAGTCACAGGCGACCTGTGGAGTCAGGCCTTACAGGCGTAGTATAATTCAGAAGTTGAAATAAAATGTTTCAATATATTGTTGATTTTAGTTTCATCAATTTGTGGAAATGTATCATTCTGTGACAAAAAAAGTACTACCCCGCTAGGATGCGTAACTCTATTAAACATTCATATACTACCATTGTTTTTGTATCACTTAAATCTGTAAAGGTTTTCACATAACTAGTTATAATTTAGTGAATTCAGTGTAGAAAAGTTCAATGTAGAAAAATTGTCCTTAAAATTGAACACCTAAAGGTCTGAAATGTAACAAACTTCAAAAAACATCCATAACATTTGACCTGCCTGTTCCACAAGATCCTTTGACATTTTTCAACTTGTATTTAAAAATAAAAGCATGGTGTGAGTTCCAAGTTCATTTAGTCAAAGAACATTTGAATGAAAAAAGAGAGAAGTTATGTGCTGCACAACTGTCAGCGACAAATTTGCATCCTTTACCTAATATTTGGTTTAATCTTTGCATCAAGGTCTCTGCAAAGCTCCTTCTGAGGTGGAGTGACATAATCTGCAATCAACTGCACAGAGCAAGACATCATTGAAATCAATGTTTTTGTAACACTCCATTACCCTATGTTCAGCCCCTGGTTCAAATACCTTTTATTGGTTAATCTAACTTCTACTTGTTTACTGTGCATTTTTCTTGCAGTGGATTATGAGAATTTAGTGTTACGTATATCAACGGCGAAAAATGAAAATGACTGTACAGCAGCCATGCGGAGGTGTGTTGGCCTCAATTGGTTAGAGCGCTCGACTCTGGATCAAGCGGTCCAGGTTTGAGCCCTAGCCAGGGACATTGTGTCGTGTTCTTGGGCAAGACATTTTACTCTCACAATACATGCACCTATCTTCACCCAGGTGTATAAAGAGGTACCAACAAATGTAATGCTGTGGGGTAACCCTGCAATGGATTAGCATCCCATCCAGGGGGGAGTAGACGCCTGGTCACTCCTTGCTACAGAGAGCGACATAAGCCTGATGGGCCACTTGGCTCATGTACAGACTTAACCTTAACCTTATGTACAGTAATCATGGCAACCTCCTTACCTTTTTGAAAGCTAACAGCAAAGCAACACATCGTGCATTTGACCCACAAATGATCCCTTTAGCATACTGAACACCAAGTTTGATTACTGCTGGATGAATGTTGCTGTTCCCTGCACTTCCCAAACTTTGTGGACAAACATAATTCAACATGTAAGCAATGAAAACCACAATTATATTCTACCTACAATTAAGTATTTACATAAACGTATTCTGAACATGACATCAGAACTAATGATTTCCATTGGATGCAGAGCAGTATAATAAACAGAGTTTTATCAATATAGCTGGCTTTTCCACTGTATCTGTAATTTATAATTTAAACATACTTAAGCAAATCTCTGGAAAGGTTCAGAGATTTATGAATGCAAGTTAACCCTTTAAGCAATAGAACACTTTTACCGTGTTCACATAGCCTCATCTTAAAACGAGGAGGGTTGGGAGAATTCAAGACAGTTATGCCACCCAAGACATACATGTAGTCGAGGGTTTGCATAACTTTCAAGAATTCTCCCAGGCCCCCAAAGTGTTTAGATGAAGCTACATGTATTTAAACATGGAAAAAGTGCTCTAAATATTGCTTTTATAAAATAATTCTCAAAAATACGTGCAACGTCACAACTGTGTCTACATACTCTCATGTGAACACACCTATTGGCCAATGAGAGTGTACATAGTAGCTCAGTTAATTATTTTATAATATCGGATGCAAGCTTGTTTGAACCATACATGTATAACAACTGCATATTTATAAAGTAAGATAGAAGGTACCAACTGAATTTAAGAACAGTGTACAGTAAATAGCTGCAGATCTATGTAGTTTAATTCTTACAAATAATGACTGATCATTTTTCCTTAAATTTAAAAGAAAGATGGCACGAAAATCAGAAAGGTAGGTTGGGACACTGATACATAATGAATTTCAATGTTCAAATTCCAACTAAGCACCAACTATTTGCATGATATCATACACAATGCACACATACTAACGATATTGCATGTCTTGTACCTTATTTCTTGTGTTAAAGACAAGTCCTTTTCATATTGATGAAGATGAGAAAATAAACCAACTTTCTGCTGAGGGGTTGTCCGTTGAGCGACCTAGCGAAAATTATTGATCAAAATGTGAGCAAAAAATAACTTCAATATAATAAAATTAATCATAAAAATTACAATTTCCTCGATTGTGATTGGTTTAAAAAACTCCTATTTTCCACTAATTCACTTGCTAAGTTGTTATCGCACAGTTGGTTATTGGACAGTTTCTTACTGGACAGTTTGTTGAGGGCTTCCGTGTTTACCAATTATTAGAGGATGGGAGCCCCTCTGTATAAAATGAGACCTCTTTAAGTAGATTATGAAATGTTGTGTTGAAAGGAAACACATTTTAGTAAATGTGGTAGAAGAGCGACAGCAGTTTAATGGCCAATTCGCTCTATAAGACAAGCTTGCAGGGAATCATGGTTCATCAAAAGACATCATCCATGCAGTTCAAGATAATGACTACAATTAGGAACGATCGCGCATCTCTTAGAGAGAGTAGGCCCTCGAAAAAAAGAGTTGGTACCGGCCACAATTAGTGTTGAAGTTTCTAATTGTAGACCATTGTATTCATTGGGGAGTCCTAAGTCAAAGGAGCGGGGCTCCTCGATGTCTCATTTAGCTGGGTAAAGTGCGGATTTTGGTATCACTTATAACAAACAATACAGGCGTATTGATAGCTAGTCGGCTAGAGGTGCTTATGCAATGACGACGGCGGCGCCGAGGAAAACCCATAGTGAAAAAAAGGATTTATAATTACTTCCGAATGCTCCAATTTTCTTGACCTGTTCAGTACGCCAATCGGTCTAAAAACTTGTGCAGGCTAAATATCTAGTGACAGCGTTCAATTCCTAAAGAAAATACGCAACATCACTCGTCACGATTCAGATTCTCCGAAACACGCAGAAGTTGGTTATTGCCGTTTTGTAGATGACAGTAAAGAAATATACAAGATTTATAATTCACATGCCAAGCCACAGCTTTGCTCGTGAAACGTTTTCCTTTCGCTGACGTTCTTGTTCGTGTCACCGTCGTGGTTTGCTTAAGCCCCCTATTAACAGAGTAGCCTTAACAGACGAGGTCATAGAGAAAGGAAACTGAAAACCGTCCTAAAGCAAGGCGAATCCACATCTGAAGAGCTGACCGCAAAGTTAATTATCTTTCAGTTTCGCCCGTGCATTTACATGTACAAACGTAGCAGTCTTAAATATGGACATAAATTTACGTATTCGTGACACTCTACCTGTGGAGCCGTTCACCTATTATGCTGAATTCTGCATTCATCAGTGGACAGTTCACCAGCTTTTGAAAATTGAAGTGCTTACACCTTTTCCCAAAGCTAGCTTAAAATTGCGCAAAATAGACGTCTTGAAATGGAGATCTGGATAGTTCAGATTTTGATGTCATTTACCTTTTTAACGCTCGGGTTGGTCGACGGATTTCAAGTACGATGTGTTCTATCAAGCTTTCTCTTCATACCATGTTGGATAGCTGTTCTTGTAAGTACACTGCGGAGATGTAACATGATCCATGGTAGAATATTGTCTCTTCTTCTCCTTTACAATGTTTTTAAAGTAGATTAAAACTTAAAAACAACCGATGAAGAACCAGTTGCAGCTTGGGTTTATATGTAGGTGACAATGAATTGTTTTTACAACGTTCGATAAATTTTCGATTTTCCGATAATATTTCCTTTGGAAGCGTTCGCGACAGCATGCAGGTTTTCATGCTTACACATTTTCGTCAGCACTACGATTACTATCAGTGATACTCCTCATTGCGACTTCAGTAGAGAATGTAAAGAAATGAATTGCTTGATGTTTTTATCAAGTGTGAGACCACTACGGCTGTGCTTCAGATTTCATTTCCGGGTTTCGTTATCGTATAGCCATGCCATGAGCCCAGAACCTTCCACGAGCCAGACTATGCAGTGCTAGGGGACGTTTTCGAAGCGCACAAATTCCATCTTGATCAGACGATAGAAAGCTTTACACCAGGCTTGGTCTCTCAAACAACCAGTGAAACTCAGAAAATGGAAAAGGCGGCTGGAGCCGGAAAGCTGAAACTCGAAGGTTACAATATAAATACGCGTTTCTTTGTAATCACGCATAACTAGGATAAAGGGACTCTGAACGAGTTTGGCAGTCTCCTGGCTGTAAGGGAGGAAGAGAAAGCCAGGGGAATGGTCGACTATGAGCTGAAATATGTTCCCGCCATTGCCAAAAAAATACTAAAGCTTGCTGACAAGAGCAATGCCGGTTGGCGGGCCCGGGTCAAAGAAAATCAGACCAGGGATCTCACGGGCGATTCCGGGCGAGGACAACAAGAGGATCGAAAAAGCGAAAGAAATAACTGTAGAGAAGAGGAGACAAAATGCTTTCAAAAGTGCGGAGAAGAACAAAAATTTGTCTAGCACTTGAAATGATCGCACAAGCGATGACAGGTTTTTTTTGTAAAATTAAGAGTGCTCACAATGCAAGTGATCTCACTCTGCCTGCCTTTCACTCTTCGACATTCTGCTACGCTTCGTTGACTAAAGACTCATAGGAAACTCGGGCTCGTAGTCCAACGGTTAAATAGCTAATGATTTAGAATCAACCAGGGCCTGTGAGGTCAGCTATTTTAGTACAGAGGAAAGAAAAATAACTTACCAGTTGAGAATGTTATAAAAGTAAGTTCGAACATCCATCTGTTCTACGGAAAAATTAAAAAGCACGATTTATCTTAAAGTTTCCATTTTATATTGACGGCGAACTGTTTTCTGTTTTTAGCAAGGTGTTGTCTACTGGTATCATGGGACTGGCAATGTCCACCTCGGCTAGACGCTCCCTAACTTTGGTAAGAACTACGCCGTAATGAGAGCTGTTTCATTGATTTTAGACTTGTTTAGACTTTGAGATTCCTCTATGATTGTCATAAATTACGTTGTTCTACCTCTGAACTGAGATACGTTTTCCGATTGGAGGAGAACGTGTCATGTGTCGTGGGTCAAAACTCACTAATTCGCCAGGGCTAACAAAATTCACTAACTCCCTAGGGAAACAACAACTTGAACTTTTGACTCACACATGATCAGGACGCGTTCCTTGAAACCGCGGCAAATTTGTGAGCCAGCCGGCGTCAAGCAAACTATTTCTTCGCACTTTTTTTCTATCTTTGAGTTGGGAGGTATAACAAAACACTCAATGACTGGTCCCGCGGGAAACAGTGAGTTTAGTTTGCTCTCGACCTCAATGTTCCTTTCGGCTTCGCCTTGGGGAACATTGAGGGTCTCGGGAAACAAAACTCACTGTTCCCCTCGAGGCCAGTCATTAAGTGCTTATTATACCTTATTATAGGAAATTAATGATGTACTTTGACAACGCGGAAGAAAATTTACGTTACACAAAATTAACGCGCCTAAGTTTATTTTACGCAAATTTGCTGTAATACAAACGTCGCAACATACATATCTAAAGGGAAAAAAGTATTTCCAGTCATTGTTAGCTCATTGGAAATCCCCATTAAGGTGACCGTGAAGTGCGAAGACGAAATGACCTTGGAACATTTAAGAAGGACTGAGGAAGTTAGCTATCCCCTCGGGGAAACGGATCAATACGAAAACCAGTCCAAAGACATTTTGAGCTCAATCTTGAAGAAGAACAACCAGATACGGACTCCGAGGCATTGATAGTGGAGCTTTGAGCAGATGAGGCTTTGTTACTGAAACAAAGGTGAAACAAATAGAGGATAATACATGGGCGAGCGTAGATATCAAATTGAACACTCGAAGATATATTCCATATTTACAAGCAACCATGTATTATTTTGTTTATTATATAGACATACTGATAAGGACGTTTTTGACCATTTGCCGAAGATTTCCGACGAATTTTCCAAAAATTGTCTCAAGGACACACGAACGTTTCCGGACAATTTCCGAAAATTTCCGAAGGTTATCGAAGATTGCCAAAGATTGCTGAAGACTTTCGATCATTCAGCAACAAATTTAAGTACAGTTTAAGGGTCAAACATGATATCAGTGAAGTAATCGATATCTTGACTAGTGAGGATACGGAAAATACGCCACCCGAGTCCCGAATGTGGTTTCGTATGAATTTTACAAGTTGTGAAACACTCGTGTCTATATAATAAAGGTGCTCTTTAAAATTAACATCGATGTAAATTAAGATGCATTAAACTTACTCGATTGTTTTTAAATCTTGTGAATAAAGTGTATCGTTAATTTCCTATAATAAGGCAGTTCCAAAACTGATGACTTTAGTCAAAGCTATGTCAGCTTTATTTTGAGTGAACAAAGACATCGGCTAAGTTGCAGCAGTAGCTGAGGAAGCAGCAGTGGCAGTGCATTTAACATCGCAGAGGTAATGGTGGTGGCGGTAGGTAATGGTGGTGGCTGTAGTGGCAGTGTCAGTGGCAGTGGCAGTGACAGTGGCAGTTGCGGTGTTGGTCACAGTGGCAGTGGCAGTGGCAGTGGCACTGTTAGTGGTAGAGGCAGCGATAGTAGTAGTGATAGTGGCAGTGGCAATGGCAATGGAAGTGGAAGTGAAATTGAAATTGAACGTGGTAGTGGTGGTGGTAGTGGTGGTGGTAGTGGTGGTGGTAGTGGTGGTGGTAGTGGTGGTGGTAGTGGTGGTGGTAGTGGTGGTGGTAGTGGTGGTGGTGGTGGTGGTGGTGGTGGTGGTGGTGGTGGTGGTGGTGGTGGTGGTAGTGGTGGGGGTAGTGGTAGTGGTAGTAGTAGTGATAGTGGCAGTGGCAGTGGCAGTCGAAGTTAAAGTGAAATTGGTATTGGCGGGGGCGGTGGCGGTGGCAGTGGTAGCGGTGTTGTTTGTTCGATCACTCAGTCAGCATTGAAATGTCATGAAGTTAACAGAAACAACCATCGCTATTTGACTGTCGGTGATGGTGGCAAAAAAGCAACTTACATGCAGTAGTTACGACAAAACTTTTAGCACTCTAAAACCACCCTCTCTTTCGTATTGGTTATAGATAATGGCTTTGAGGTCTGTCAGCATGGCGTGTGCCGTAGTATCAGTAATAACAGTCTGCATCTATTCTTCTGCTGTGACCAGTCTCGTGAGGAGCAAATACATGAGTAGTACTGCAAAACTGACCAAAATCAAGTACACAGAACGAGAGAAGACTATGTTAGGCATATCGTCCTTGGTTCTTATATTTTCCATCTTTGAGATTATCCTGGCTTTTGCAAGCGCTTTGATTGGTGATGCACATGCAGCAGGCAAAGGCTACCAGCCCTTGAGAGAAATTCAGGTATTTCAAGCTATAACTTAGTTACTGCAAGATATGACAAAACATGTGGGAAGCGCGGTGGCCTCATGGTTATTGCGCTAGTAATGAGCGTTTTAGGCCCCGATTCAGGTCCCGAGTCCCGGTCCCGAGTCAGGTCGCGAGTCCCCGGTCAGGTCCCGAGTCCCGGCCGGACAATATTTATACAATGTACAGCTAGTTTCAGTCATAACTTACAACTGTTATCAATGTAGGCATGTGCAAATAGACCGAATAAATAAATAAATAAATTAAATAAATAAATAAATAAATAATTCGAGAAAGGACAATTATATTCCAACATTTCATTCTCGCAAAGAGCTGAATAAATATGTTGTTCCTTACATAAACTAACACTGCTACTTTAATTTTAGGTATGGCAAAGGAATCACCAAACAGAAGCTGGACAAATCTCACTGCAAACAGCCTAAGTAATTAGCAGCTTAGCCGATGCTACATATTCTGGGATGTAGTTAATAATAACAATAATAACAATAATACTAATAACAATATTTTTTTGATAATAATAATAATTATTTTATTAAGCTCATTAAAATTCTTCACTAAAACTTTACAAGATAAATGTTTCCAGCACAACTGAATATTTACAATAAACAATTCTAATAAAGTCGTTCGGAAAGGAAGCAGAATGCAATTTACAGAAATGAATAAAATTGAGAAGAGCTGAAAATTGGAATGACTTGTATTTAAACAAGTCATTCCAATTCTTAGCTCTTCTCAATTTTAGAAAATGTCACAAAAACGTAGCAAAAGTATTTGCGGTTTGTGTCATCGATAGTACGTGAGAAGTAATCAAAAAACAAAAGAAAATTACTCTCAAACTTTACAATACACATTCTACTACTACTAATACTACTACTTCTACTTACTGCTGCTGCGGCTGCTGCTAGTATTACTACTACTACTACTACTACTACTAATAATAATAATAATAGCAGTAATAATAAAAGCACGAACACAATAATAGCAGTAATAATAATAACAGTAGTGCTAATAGTAAAAATAATAGTTGATAGTAAAATGGTATTTTAATCATAATATAGTTTAGCAATAATATATGCTTGATGATAAGTTAGTTTTATCATGAGCTCGAATAACTCTTGAAAGAGTTTCTAGATCAGTTACAACAATAAAATTATGTACTAAATATCACGAGATGTTTTGCACTTATTTACAGAATTCAAAAATGAGAAAAATGAGCTTTATAGTCCTAACAGTTATTGTTTTGACTTCCAGAAACGTTTACGAAACTTCTTCTCTATTTCCCCATATTAGCTTCTACAGCTTTTTCGACAAAGGTTGTCCCACAAAAACGCATAAACGTTAATGCGACCATGTCGATTGGTATGTATGTAATAGTAACTGGACCAAGTGGAATATAATTCAGGGAGTAATCGCACGTTCTCATAATTTCATTTTGAAATTACGAGCACGATTACTCCCTAACTTGACACGAAATCCAATTACTACTTAATCGTATCTATAACAAATTTCGGAATTAGAAATGTCTTTTGAGAACTTAAAACTCAGACCAGAAAGGCGTCCAATACTCGGCTCAATTGCCCTTCATACCCCCTTCCCTGAAACAGCCTATAGAAACGCCTCTCCCCTCCACACCTTCTTGGAGTATCGAGCATGCACAATTCAACAAATTGACGTCAGCTTTTTATGCGTCTGTCCTCTTATTGATGATAAATTGCGTCATAACATTGTCAAAGTAGCTGTGGGACAACGAGCCGTAATGACGCAAACATTGTCAATAGCTTTTTTCGCTTGTTGATTGTCTACTTAAAAAAGTCCATAAAATCTCATTGATTAAAAAGTTGACA
>NC_138152.1:26682243-26697243 GCF_964199315.1 Orbicella franksi | reverse complement strand
GGCTGGTTCCAAGTTTGAAGCCTGTCAGTACAGGTAGCAAAATCTCTGCTCTGCTTCAATCTTACAAACTCTTCAAGGGCAAAGCATAAAGCAGCTAGGTGTTTACAAGAGGCGAATGGTCCTTTCCCTGCTGGGCATGGACTGCAGAGGCATACGTGATCTCACCAGCTTGCTCTCCGGAATTGATCATGGTAACATTGAGCTTGTACTTCAAATTCTTTTTCATCTCTGGCGGACATTCACCTTTTATATGGATCACGTCTCCATTTTCACCAGTAGCAACTTCGATATTTTGTACATGACCATGTCTGAATAGTCCAAATGCCTTACTATTTAAATTCTTATAGTCTTTATTGCCTTCATTATCTCCTGATTTTCTCTTAATAAAGTAATTGATCATGTTCTCAATTGTGAACGGTGGAAATTCAGCACTCTGGATGGAACACCAGTTTGCAGGCTGTGGGAACTCGTGTACAATGTTCGGAGAACTCGTGCTCATCGAGGAAACATCAACATTATTTTTCGCATCAGATGCTAAGTGTTTCCAACTTTCAGTGAAATTGTTTTCCCATCCATTTTTTATGTAACTCACAACTCTACAAAAAAGATAACGTTATATACGTTTGAAAGAGAAAAAACTGTTATTCCTGCACGAAAATTGGGCAGGAAGAACGATCGTACATCCCACTGCTCACTCACCTGTGCATTAGTTCACGTTTGTTGGCATCACTCGAAGCACTGCCATCTTTTGCTGTTCCTACACGGTATGAAAGCCACGTTCTCAGCCGAGACTTTGTTAAATGACGAGGACAGTTTCCGCTGAGTAATTGTAGCGTCTCTTCTTGTGAGAAAAATTCAAAATCCGGAGAGGAACTCATAATTATTATTATTTTTCTTGAATTTTTCTCATAAGGCGCTTGTATTCCCGTGAAATGTTGACCCGAAAGCCTCGCTTTCGCGCGCTCTGTAACTAATACCGCTGTACCGTGGGCTCAACTGTAATAACAGCTATTTGGAAGTTGTGACAAAATGTCAGATTATGACGTCATAATTGATGACGTCACTAAGACGTGCTATAATGTTTCGTAAAATCTGATAAAAAAGATAATATAATTAGAATAGCCTTGACTTGAGGACTAAAATGCCGGAAACCGTTTTTTGCTATAATGATTATTTTTTGAGATATGGTTAAATATTTTTTTGTTGTCCCCCCCGGGTGGCGTCACAGGTTATGACGTAACAAAACTAATTTTAACACAATAACACTAGAGGGATAATTTTTTATTCCGATTTTCTTCTTTATTTTTGCTTCAGTCATCTGGTACACTACATGTGCAACATAGCAGCATTTGCTGGAACAAAATTACGGCTCCAATTTGGGGATTTTTCTCAAGGGGGGACCCCATATTTTGTAGAGCTATTTTTCATATTTAAAAATGTCATATTTCATTTAATTTTTGTGATATGGACAAAATTTTTTCAGGTTTCAACTTCCCTTGATGTGCTCTTTCGAACACATTGTAAAAAATATGCATGTTAAAATTTTCAAAAGTGACAAAAAAACATGACGTCATCACTGTGACGCCACAACTTTGATATTTACTGACATTTTTCACATAAATAGGACTTGAAACAAGTATTCTATTTTCACCATTTCGATTGTAATTTCTGTTTTTTGTGTTTTTTTGTTTTTTTTTGTGCAAGGTGTTACTAGCTGGTATCTTAGGAGTGATTCTGGTCCACACATCAAGCCCCTCTTCAACACTGGTAAGGCAGGAATGTAACGTTCTGGTGAAGGCAGGCAGGCAGGCTCCCCACCCCCCCCCCCCCCGATATAGAATGAACGGTCCTTATGTTGATCGTGTGAGAGTAAACCAAGTAGAAAAAATACAGCAAGACCAAACAAAAACGAATTCCTTCGTCATTGCCCATTGCAGTGAAGTAAGTTACTTTCTTTTAATTAAAAAAAAACAAACGTTGAATACTTAATCCTTTGTCTCTCATATTTTCGATCATTGTCTTGTAATTTCACTCTGAATTCGCTTTCTTTTCTATTACTTTCAGATAAACGCCTCGAGCTCTGTGAGCATGACGTGCGCCTTGGTATCAGGAGTAACACTGTATCACTATCAGCTCAGTTTGTGGGATGTACTGATTGAGAACCTTTACCAATCGGAGAGTGTGGATTGGGACCGACCTCACTTTGTCCCTAAGGACGCACCTCTTAAATGGACCGACCAAGAAAATACTGCGGTAGTAATAAGCTCCTTGGTTGTGATATTTTCCACCATTGAGATTGCCCTCGCCGTTTGTGGTGCCTGGAGCAGTGATCCACCCTACCAATTTCCACAGCACAATCAAGTCAGTCAGGTATGTGTAGTGATACCAATAACAAGGGTCCAAAAGGGGTAAACCGTTAGCCTTGAAACGGGCGAAACATTCAACCGTTAGGCTTAAAAACGGGGAGAGGGGCATTGAGCGAGTATGAAAGTATCTCGCTCTTGACACAGTTTATTATAGGTTAACAGTATTCACTCTGCTGTAGGTGAAGTCTACATAGGAGCCAAGCAGCCTATCAGCAGCATTGGAGCTTATCCCAGTTTCTGTAACATGAAGCGATCGACTAGGAGTATTTCTACTCCCCCCTGGATGGGATGCTGGTCCTTCGCAGGGTTACCCTCAGCATTAATTAAGTTCTCCGGTACCCGTTTATACACGTGGGTGGAGAGAGGCACTGTGAGAGTAAAGTGTCTTGCCCAAGAACACAGCACAATCTCCCTGGCCAGGGCTCGAACCCGGACTGCTTGATACGAAGACGAGCGCACCAACCACGAGGTCACCTTCCCTCCTGTAGGCTTGCCGTTAATTTAGATCCCTACTGCTCTTGTCTTCTACCTGTTATATTTCACGGCCGTACTTTTCCCTCGGATAAATGCTCACAGTGATTTGCATGCATGACTCGATACCAAGTTGTCAAAACGCTGTTTTTGTGTTTCTTTAATTTTCAGGGGGGCAATGTACCAAGTCAGTTTGCAGCAGGACAAACCCCACCGCAACCGACCAATAGAGCAGCTCAGCCGATGGTTGCTGTTCCAGTATCCAGCTGCAATGCCCATCAGTAGCTTTCTTCTTGCTTCTTCTCAGTAGCTGTAAACAGCACCTTTATAATATTTATATTTAATATTTTAAGCAATATTAATGTTACATGTCGTGAAAATCCTCTTTAGCTCTCAAAGCATTATTAATTCATGAAGTCTAAACAAAGAGATTCATGATGGTGACGGTGTTTGGATATCTGATCTCAATTAGCATAGATTTTGACGATTTTAGTTCTCCATTTTCTTTTCTATTTTAGTCTCGATTGAGAAGATGTATCAAGCACTCAAGACAGTGTTTGACCACATTTTCAAATAGCTCGAAGTTCGTCAAAAATACGCGTTTGATATATTACGTTTCGCGTTTGATATGTTACTTTCAACTCTCTCCCCTCTTCCCTCCTCATGGTCACTTATTGCTAACTAGCTTGAGGCCGGTTTTGAAGAAAAAATATTGGTGGATTCATTTTTGCAAGTTCATGGGCTGAGTCGCACGCGAGATCCATGAAAAAAAAAAAAACGAAATCAATGTTTCTGAATACGTTTCGAACAACCTGGTCCAAACGTCTAAATTTTTGGTAGCGGAGCTCCGGCGGCCCCAAAGGCCGCCAAGCGGAGCCCCATACTCATATAGGAAAGAGAACGAAACCCATGAGTTGATTTTCTCATGGTTATCATAGCTAGCGATATTGCTCGTGGGCCCGTACGCACGACGGCGACGATGACGACGACGATGACGAAGACGACGACGACGACGACGACGACGACGACGACGACTGAGTCGCGCAACATGGCGGCCAGACTATAAATAATAGGTTGACAGAGACATGTAGCCTTGGTTTATCGTGTACTTCTTTGATACTGGACATCCATGTTATCAATTGACACCTGTCAAAACAAGGTATCCGGTGACCATTATCACGTGACCATATCGCGGGTTCAAGTTTACAGCTCATCGTGGTCGCGTGTTTTTATGAAGTTGACCACTGACCAGGTGCCGGTTTTTGATTAGATCGCGGGCTCATCTCAGTTTAACTTGTTTAAAACAGGGCAGGATATTTCGGAAGCCGGTTACCGCTAACCCAGGATTAAAAATTAACCGAATTATAACTTTTTTTCTTCTATACATAGTTTTTTTCCTGCTTTGTTTTGTGTGCATAGTGATTATTAAAACTCAAAACAGAAGGCCAAACAATATACAGAAAACCTCAACGCAAAGCTACAAAACTCAATTGAAATCAAATTTCTACCTTTTCCTGGGTTAGCTTAATTTGGCTGTGAACAACCCGGCCCAGGAGCTACGCTTTTAGGCTGGCCTAAATCTATATATTAGTTTTTGTTTTTAACTTTAGTCGAATAGCCCTGAATGAAAAAGTACGGACAACCTAAAAGGTTAATTAATTGACCCCAGAATTTTCATAACATTTAGGCTAATCTCGGTCTCAACGTTCGTATAAAAAATTAATGCATTGGTTCATATAATGTTTATTTCATTTACCAATACAACAGAAATCAGATTTTATTAGCTTGTTTGCCACTTCTGTAAACAAAATAAATCACGCCAGTTATACGCAAAAGTATCGAGCATATTGTCGAAACTATATATTCAAACGATTTGTCGATGCAAAAGTGCTTTTTCTTCCTTGCTGTTGCGTTTTATTTCTTGTTTTATTTCTTGTGGTCACTGGACTGTTGCATGCTGGTATAAAGAATTCGTATATAATTAATAAACAGCCCTGGATGGACAAAGGACAAACCTCGGGGCACTTGAGCCAAGTGGCCCGTCAGGTCAGCGCGTATAGTAGTTCCATAGCATGAAGAGCCCGGGAGTATTTCTATTCCCCCCTGGATGAGATGCTAGTCCATCGCAGGGTTACCCCCCAGCATTAAATTCGACAGTAACCAATTAAACACCTGCGTGGAGAGAGGTTTAGTGAGAGTAAAGTGTCTTGCCAAAGCATAGCAAAACGATCCCTAAACTAACCGATTTCTTGTAGCTATTATTATTTGCTCTGTTTAAATTCGCTCTCTCGTAAAACTTGTCCGCTTTACCTTATTTATTTTTTTTTTATCTTATCGCACTGTAATTGTAATTTAGATTGCTCGTTTGTACGTTTGTTATGTTTATTATTTTTATTATTTTCTCCGCTACTTTCTGATCCCTCACCTGTACAGAAAGTTATCTAATTTTGTAAATATGGGGGCTAAGTTGGTTAATATAACTAGAAAAGCGAATGGTTTACTTGACCCCCATACTCTAACTATAACATTTATAAACCGATAAGATATACTGTAAACATAAAAAGCTGTAATTTTATCTGTGAGGAAATAAAGTACGTTTTGATATGTTATATTAAGAACTCCAAAAATAATAATTATTAGTCAGTTTAGTTAGGCAGACTTAGATATTATACTTTTAAATTACGCTGAAAAAATTTTTACCGGGTATAAATGAAGCCTCTAACTCAACTCAACTCAGTTTCATCACCCTGGCCAGAGCTCGAACCCAGACTTCTCTTGATCCGGAGTGCAGCGCGTACTATCCATAGCTAACCATGAGGCCACTTCAACTGGTATGCATTACGACACTACAGTCATATATAGTCTACAGTCCAGATTGACTGATATCATTCAATGCTCGCGATTTACTATATACTGATACGCGAAAGGCCAGATCTGAAAGTGGCAAGGAAAATGGGGTGTTTCAATCAGGATTTACAGGGCCTAGTAGGAAACCCCCTCTGAAAACTCCAGGACTACCCCTCTCCCTCTTTCCCTCACTCATCTATCTTCCGGATTCGTATCACAAAACGGGTCAGTAACCTGACAACGGTTTCATTTCTCTTCCGACTTAAAAAAGTACCCTTTAATGTTCCTTTCTATGAGTGGACGAAAACATCCAACTTCTACATTAGGAAAAGAAGAGAAGATACAATAATTGTCAAAATGTATTTACTTCATGTAAGTTGATTAAAAAATTACCTGTCATGAACTGTCTTATTTTCGTCAAATGTAATTGTTCTATTAACTAGTGTAAGTCAAAGACAACATTTTAACCGCAAGCAAACACGAGAAATGGACTACTTCGTGCGGCCACTTTTTTTTTCCTCCCGGATTTTTCCCGCGTCATATGCGACGGACTAAGCGAGTCTAAACCGTGTGCAAAAAGTGAGTTCACGTCGGCGTTCTGCGAAATACTCCTGGCCAGCTACGTTAGCCTACTTTCCAGGCGTAAACGGCGAAGGAGTAAGGAGGAAGGGGGAGGGGGGTCCGGGGGGGGGGTGTAAAACGCGATCAAGGAAGAAGGGGAACGCCTACCATAAAACCCGGGCTTTTCAAATAACGCCAGCCAATTTCCATGCAATCCGATTGCATCAACTGTCAATTACTTTCAATCCGTACGTTCACCAATTAGAAACTAGCGCGCGCTCACACCTGGGATTGATTTCCCTCAAAAGATTTCGCTGGCGTGAATGCCACCTGTTCAATGATATAGACATGGGAGAGAGTTGTTTGGGTAGAGCAGTAATCTTACAATCAGGAAAACACTTCGCGTCACTCTCAATCAACAGACTTAGCGAAAGTAGAAGGTTTTTTTCCCACCGATAAAAAGAAATAATAAAAGAAAACCTTTTAACCAGCACTGCCAAATAAGCACTTTTTAATTCAAATTACCAAGTGTACTCGAAACTGGCGTGCTTTTGTTCTCTGGAGATGATATGCACACTGACTGATCAATAGGTATTGAGTTATGTACGGATGAGCCACACATAAAAAGCAATTCACAATGCACTAATGATTATTACGGTTTATTAAATGATTGTCACGGTTTATTAAATTCTTAGAAATCTTCAGTAATGACAATAATCGAAGCACGCCAAACCACAAAATCGGCGTCACAGAGGTCGGGCGACGCACACGCGGTCCTCGCTTCAAATTGGAAGACAAAAGCATGAAAAGTAAGATACAACGTGACCTTTCAACTTTACAGCGGCCATCTTGAATTTGAAACATGCAGTCATGTGATGTGAGGACTAGACTTGAATTACGAATACTGGGACGTCCTTTGAATAGGCCATTCCCAGTTTCCTTGTGCCTCTGTTTCAAAACCAAGCTAGGTGCGAAACCATTCTTACTGGAAACGACTTTGATTCAGAATGAAAATGAACCTGTACTTTCGCACTTAGACTCGTTTTGATACAGTGGCAAAAGACAACTCGGAAATGGTGTATTCAGGTATTCTCGGGACATCCGATCATGCCTGGAAAATAATACCGTTCTCTAAGGGTTCCGAGCAGTTTCCGAACATTCTCGACTCCAGACCTCGCACTAGATGAACGCGTATTAAAATTCAAAATGGCTAGCATACAACTTGTAAGATTATCTTTCATTCGCATTTAATGTCAGGACCATTTGTGGCGACGCGTCGACTTTGCCGGGCTTACCCTCCTCCCCGACCCCCTCTACTTACCCGACGTCTCGACAGGACTACAAAGTAATTGCGACTGCTTCACCAACTTGGCGACGACCAAGGAAAACAAATTATTCACTCGGGTTGTGATACCATCGCCGTATGTTATATAAGCACCACTCAATGTAAAAATCCTGAATATCATACTCATCACAAGTTTCATTACTAAAGCTTAAGTAATGTAGATGTAAAGTGAGCAGGCGAACAGTACGAGCAGGGAAAGGCTATCTCTGTCAATCCCAGTGGACCTACGACTGAGGACGGGTGTCTGGAAAACCCGAATAGCGAATAGCAAATAGTCGGGAATAGCGAACAGTGAATAGTCCCGAATAGTGCGAATAGTCTCGAATCGTGCGAATAGTGGCGAACAGTCGCTAAAAGTGGCGAATAGTGACGAATAGTCGTCAATAGTCACCGCTTTAGATCTAATATCCAGCGTTAAATAATTATCCAAATAAGCAACAGAATTTCAGTGAATTTATTACCTTTTCCTCTCCAGACTCAGGCTAGAAGACTGTTCATGGCTGACATTAAGAAAACAGAAAACACAAGGATAACCTAATAAAGACGTATTTACGCTTTTGCAGCGGTTAAAACAGAAAAAATTACGTTTAGAAACACCTTTTTGTCCTTATAAGCGTCTGTGCTTTTTAGCGGGAAAATCCCATCCAAAGTTGCTACGAGGTTGACTGCGAGATACTGGGTACCCTATTTGCTACTATTTGCCACTATTTGCCACTATTTGCCACTATTTGCCACTATTTGCCACTATTCGCCACAATTAGCCACTATTCGAGACTGTTCACCATTATTCGCACTATTCGTACTATTCGCGATCGCTATTCGCTATTCGCTATTCGGGACTATTCGCTGTTCGCTATTCGCGACTATTCGCTATTCGCTATTCGGGTTTTCCAGACACCCGACTGAGGACATGAAAGCCTAATCTAACTATACTGAATACGGTTAAATATGGACAACCATCGAATACAAATTACACTTTCTCAAAAACCGTCCAAACATTTATTCCTTCTTGGAGACCAAGAAGGAAAAACAAGGAAGATAATTACTCATTGGGCTTTTATTGGTTAGACACTGGAACAGCGACCATCGGCTGAGCTGAAACCATCTGCTGACTTGCAACCATCGGCTGCCCTTCAACCATCTGCTGACGTGCAAGGACCGGCTGACCTGCAATAAGCGGCTGACGTGCAACCATCGGCTGAGCTGCAACCATCTGCTGACCAGCAAACACCGCCTGACCTGCAACCATCGGCTGGGCTGCAAAATAGGTCGGTTGTAGTGGTTGCAGTTGGATTTGTCCGGTTTCTAATCGGTGAAATGCGTACACTCCCTGTAAACATGAAATAAAAATGATGTTTTGACAGCTTGACATTAAGTCGCGCATGTGACCCTATTAATCGTAGCAACCTCAAGCCCGGATTCGAGTGTGAGGTACAAGTCAACTTCAAATCACGTTCGATGCAGCTTCAAGTTTCTTCTTTCAAATGATGTGATTTCGTTTCATTTCTCGCACACTACCAAACTAACAAGCGAATCATGTATTTACAGTTAATTACTTTAATTTAAAACAATAAAATGAAAGAAAGCGGCATAACTGTTGTGTTTTATTTGTTTGGAATTAAACTGAGAGGACAAGAATATTCACAAGGCCAAATAGCTTTCAATTATTCTAAGCAACGCAGCTTTGGGAGGCTAGGCAGCATGGGTTTAGCGCAGGACTTGAAATCCGGAGGTCGCGGGTTCAGGCCACGCTCTGACCAGTAAGCTGGAGTTGTTTCTCGGGAGACCCTAGTTCAACTCCTCGGTCATGCTTGCAAATAGCCAACTGGTCTGCTTCCCGCTAGTTGGGAATTTTAGGCGTATTATGTTTATTTGAAAATTTTATTTTTTTCAATTAAGTAGCGTGCCTGAGAACTAGCTAGGTATTGTCCATGATGAACAACATTTGAACATTTTCTTTGAAAAATAAAATAAAACAAACAGGACAAAAGAAACATTGAACACGTAGGAAATCAATAATTCCAGGAGCACTTTTCAGAAATATAAGCACTATGGCATTACAATATCCGAACAGCCGCCATCTTTGATTCGCCATCTTCGATTTCTTGAATTCTAGAAAAACTTCAGAATGTAATTGAATTAAAAGTAGTCTTTCGTTCCATCGGTAACTATGCGTACCTGATTATCTTGAGGAGGCTCATAGCCTATGTCACCGCAGCTCTTGGCGCTTGCAAAGGCGAGGATCATCTCAATGATAGAAAATAGAATAGCTAAGGAGGATATGGCCAACATAGTATTTTCCTGAGCGGTAAACTTGAATTCTGTGTCCTTTTCTACGATGTAAAGAAAGTAATCCGCCTTCTGATGTAACAATGCGCCAATACCCCATTGATAGTGGTACATCGTTGCTGCTGACATTGCAGCACAAGCCACGCTGACTGACTTGAGGGCATAGATCTGAAATAGAGCAAGAAAGAAGAGAAGCGAGTCAGAGTGAATGAGTACATGGCCGTGCCATGTCGTACCGTGCCATGCTGTGCAGTGCGTTGCGTTGCAATGCAGTGCGGTGCGGTGCGGTGCAGTGCAGTGCAGTGCCATGCAGTGCGGTGCCGTTTCGGTGACGGTGCCATGTGTTGCAAGATGTGCGCTTTGATGTTGTGGTCCCGAGGAGAGGAGCCCCCAGGGTTGTGCTGATCTAGAGCTCGCTTCGACAAACATTAATCATGGGTTCCTAGTTTTTGGTTTATGTTTTTGCTCATGGGAGATAAAAGACCATTGCTATAGTCTTATGGAAAAACTTTCATCAGTGAATGCTGTATACAACTGTCTTACCAAATTCGGGGGGCGTCTTGACATGCCGGACAAAACCAGGCCTACGATGCCAACTGGTAACACCTTGGTTGAAAGAAAAGAGAACTATCAGACACTGTCAGGATGATTTCCAAAGAAAACACTCAACTAAAAACTGATGCAGGTGCACAAGATGTTTGCACTTCGCAAGACAGTCTGAGTATCTGTTGTCGTAACGCGTTTGATGATCCGTGCGGCATGGGTGCAAGCGGGGTTCATGTCTTTTTACTTAGTTTTATTTATTTAATTTTTTTTTCGTTATCTTAAGGGCTTATTTGAGTTGAGGTTGAAGGGAGGGGTCGGTAAGAGAAAGGCTTTGGGGAAGGATTCGATGAACAATAGAGCCTGTTTCTCACACAACCACTGCATTCAGCGGGAGATAAAATGTTACACCTTGTACCAGCATTCTTTTGAGCATGATAGTGCAGCAAACGAATCAAGCATTCTGCCGCAATAATAGCGACAAAAACTGGCTGACGGTTGAGGGACTTTGGGCGGGTTAAGAGGAATCTGGACACTAGTCCCTCGACTGCACAGTACACAAAGCACATGCCCAAAGGTTTTGCTATAAATTCAACACTCTTCGGCTGCATCAGAGCGAGTGTTGTTGAATCTTGCAACAAAAATAACTTAGTATTTTACCGTTTAACACTGTTTTCTGTAACGTTTCATTGTTCACCGCTACTAACATAAACATAATTGTTAGTGAAATCATTATTTCATTTAACTAAAATAGGATTATCGCAATAAAAAGTGTGGCAATACTGAATAAAGAAGTCACTCATATTGGCAAAGTCGTGTCATGTCTGTTCAGCCCAAAAAAACCCTGTCAACCCTCTCTCCACCATTGTAGACAGGCCGCATCCCAGGCGAATGCAGATCAGTATTAGGCGATATCGATATTCCGCGAATTTCAGCGGGGCACGATCACTGTGGTGTCAACAGTTATAAAGAATTCTGTTATTTCTCACAGTTAATGTGGTTTCAAACCTCGCAAGTCGACTGTCAAAAGATCAAATTTAAGCTTATGGCTATCGAACTACCAGACGAGTGCAGCCACGCAAACAGATCGACGAAGACTGAGAAATAGCTATGCTTCTGAGCGAGGGTCTGGATTGGAGGGCTAGAATCTCACTTAATAGTAAAATTTCTCAACTGCAGACCTCGTTCTTGGGCATCTCGGATAAAAACGCCTTATTTCTATGCTCACAGTTACAATTGTGAGCAATTAATTCTCAGCCATTATCTAAGCACTCACTCACATGAGGAAATTTTCTCTCCTAGCAAACTGTTATTGACAGTTATTCATTTCAGACTCTCGGTAAAACTAAATTCAAGCTATGCATGAAGAAAACAAATAAACTGATTGACTAAAGACGGTGAATATTACAGAATGAGTGAGCAGCTGGTGGTAGACGGAAGTCAATTCTGAAAATGGTTCATGCTCTTCCTCATAGAGTGAAAGTTCATAGTGATTCCAGAATGATTAAAGTCTAAACGTCAAACAAACAAACAAGGAAACAAACGACCCGAATCTGAAGACTTGAAAACTGTTGTTCCAGGCGAAGAAGGCCAATTCGAGTCGCTGATAGATGGAACTTCGTCAAGCGAACTATATAGCTAAGAAAATGAACTGTTCTCCCCGATCGGAAGCTAGCTGCATGAAACGGCTGTAATTCGCAGGGTTTTAGTAGCTACGAGCAGTCTAGAGCGTTAGATTAAACGTGGGAGGAAAAGCATGGAATCGTACGACCAAAGTCTACTTACAATGGCAGCCGTCCAACATGGCGACATCAGAAAGCTGGTATATAAATATCTTACTTGAAATCGATCTACTAAACCAAGGATCAAGAAGATGGCGGTCATTACGAGCTGAACTATGGAAACGACTTTCAAATCCCGACTGTTGTACGCCATTTTACGTCAAGCTGTTCAAAGTTGTAAGAGTTATTGCAATCAAACGTGGTGTGCGGTAGTTCTAACAGATAATTTTCCGCATGCGTGACTTACTGGGGAAATTTCATATGCAAATTTGTAAACATGTAAATACTAACCAGACACGCCGCTTGTACGGGCGTTCTGTGGTCTAAGCTGAATTTCAAAATTCAACTCTATATTTCTTTCAATCACTTCGCCGAACGGTAAAATGGGGCATAACAGACGATTCTTGAAAGTCATCTCGATGGTTCAGGTTGTGATGGGGGCCATCTTTTTTGTGCTTGGCATTGTGGATAGGTATGAAGTCCGCTTCATATACACCAGTTACTTGTTTGCGCCTCTCTGGATAGCTGCTCTCGTAAGTACTTCGGGCTCTTGTCCCTCATTCAGAAGTTGTCTTAATGTTACCTTAAAACAGACTAAGCTAGGACGCTAATAATTAAGTCTCGATTAGTTTTAGTAGAATCCTTCCCATAACAGTGGCAGGTTATCACTGAGTGTTTATATTGTAACATGTACTATTCCAAGCAGTCCACGTTCAACAGCGATGGAAAGAGTGATCCATCACGCACTCTGTATTGTTTATCTTTGCGTTAGCCAGAGGAGAAGATAGCTATTTCTGGCCCTTATTTTTGTACGCTGTTAACACGAAAATTAAACCCGACGTGTTTCTCGCTTGTGTGCACGCAGACTAGAGAGAAGAGGAAAAGAAAAGCTAAATATTTTCATTACAAATTGCACCTCGTGTTCTCGCTTGAAAGGTCAGTCTGAATGTGTCTAGGATTACTTGTGTACATAAACCTTTCATGCAACGTGGATTTATGTCAACGAGGAAACGCAGAGCACGTCGCATAGCGCTTGACTGCGGTGTAACAGCAGCAACAGGGAGCTTAAAAAATGACGACGGCGGCTAGAAGAACGACGGCTGGAGAAAAATAGATTTATATTTTACCTTTGAAATTCTCAGTTGTCTACAACTATTCACTAGGATTAGTGAATGTAACGCCAGCGATCAATTCAAGAAGAAAATACGAAAAATTAGCCGTCGTGGCTCGTGTTCTTCAAAATATTATTTTATATTATTTTCAGACCCCACATTGACTGATCCATTTCAATCTTGACTTGTCCACTTCACTGTTGTATTTTTTGCGGTTGGGCGCGCAAAGAAGGCTGTTTCGTTTCGTGCCACGCTAAATCACTTTTAATTTCGTTCAATCATTTCTAATTACACTGGACCATTCCTTTTATGACTTAACAGTTCAACATTAAGTTAAGCTATTTGCTGTTTGCACGAATGATTTGACTTCGTACTGTACGGGTCCGCAAATGATCCCAGGACCGCAAATGATCCCGGACCGCAAATGATCCCCAAATTGGACCGCAAATGATCCCGGACCGCAAATGATCCCGGACCGCAAATGATCCCCATTTTGGACCGCAAATGATCCCCATTTTGGACCGCAAATGATCCCGATCAAAAACTAAGGAATGGCATGGATGGGGGAATGGTGTGGATAGAGAATTGGCGTACGTGAATACCGATGTTTTTATTTAAGCCATCTTATAATTATAATGGCTTACAACTTGATTCTTTTTTTTTTTTCATACTTTCGACTAAACTTTGTTGCTAACTACGATGTTATGAATATCACCACTCAATCATCAAAACACGACTTGGCTTACATTTCTTT
The DNA here is from genome assembly GCF_964199315.1 of Orbicella franksi. Taxonomy (NCBI): domain Eukaryota; kingdom Metazoa; phylum Cnidaria; class Anthozoa; order Scleractinia; family Merulinidae; genus Orbicella; species Orbicella franksi. Next base: position 26,683,174 of record NC_138152.1, on the reverse strand, counting down.
GCAATTCTCAGTAAAATTATGATCAGTGCACCATACGCTACATATCCTCCTTTGTTACACATTGATATTTCGGTGTTATAATTAAATCACATTTTATCAGCCATTAACGCCACTCGTCTAAAGTTTTAAACTAAAATCTAACCATGAAGCAACTATTACAGAAGACGCTGTCACCTGAGTAGACCCACAAGCCTACAACGCTTCATCACTCTGTAAAACACCTAGTGTGTAGCACTGGAAATTTGAACAAGTTTATTTTATAATTTTTCCTTGGTCGTATTTTGGCTTTAATTCCTCGGAAATGACTACTTGAGTATTCTAAGAAGCCAAAATTCCAAGCTATAGTTATGAAGTTCAGCTTCATGACCACGCAAGGCCAAGGCTTGTACTTCGTTTTGACAATTACTGAGTTGTTTGATAGATGTTTGATACTATCGCCACCGGAATTTCGAGAATGTTTACACGTATGTGTTCTTCTAAGGGTCCGGACGCACTGGACTGACAAAATTTGTTTGGCCCTTCCAAAAATCTCGACAAAATTTGTCTCTGCCAAATTTTTAATTTGTCAAGCGTGGGCGCACTGAATCACAGCAAAATATTTGTTAGCCACAAGTGTCAATCACAATCACCGCTCTTCCTCTGGCTCAAACGAGCGGTACTTTGCCGCTTGTTTCTTTGAACCTTTGCCCCTTTTTCTGCTCCCGTCTGCTCTTGAATCCTCAGCTTGGCTGCTTTCAATTTGATTACATGTAGTCGTGAAACTTGCACTTGTACTTGTACTCGGCTGACTCGGGTGGACATACGGATGTACAAATTGAGCAGAGCTTGGTCCTGGAGATGCAGCTGGAACGTTAACGTAGACTTGGGAACCGTAATAGTTGTACTGTGCGAACGGATCGTCATGGAGCATACCGAGGTACGAATCTTCCAT
>NC_138152.1:26642243-26677243 GCF_964199315.1 Orbicella franksi | reverse complement strand
TTAGGAAGAGACAGTAGTCTCAAGTTATTCTAGTGGGTCCCTTATATGTATAATAGTTTTGACCACTTCCCTAAGGGGTATCGAATGGTCTTTGCGAGCATTTGCGAGCATGCGAGCAGTGCGTTTATTTTTGCGAGCACGAGCAGTGATCAAATATGTCTTGCGAACAGCGAGAACTTTAGAAAATACAGACGGCGAGAGGCGAGCACTTCGTAAATTTTCTAGGTGGAATTTAGATATCTCTTTTATTAGAAAGAAACGTTTTGCGCCAATTAATCTGGCTGACATCGTTCAACCAATCCCAGCGGCTTACAGCCAATTATAGTAATTATGCTTTGTTGGATGTCAAATTACGTCAGGTAGCTTCGCGTCTGAGCTTCAGTGCGGTACACTAGGTGGACGCTCAAGGAGATCTTAAGCTTTCTACTCCGACATTGTGAACACATCACGGGAAGAAGCTTAGAGTTACCAGACTTTCAAGTGTTTTGACATGGAAAGTTGTTTTTGGTTTTATTAATATTCTTAGGAAATGTGAACAACGCGGCATTTAGTCTAACAAGCATTTCGAGATTCGGTTTTGATGATTGGCAAACCGATTGACTGGAAGAAGAATCAACGCAACGGAAGAACTGTGATATATGCTGCTAGGCCGTTTACAATTTTACATTTTATATATATTTGATATCTTTTAAGCTTTTTAAATATTACTAAGTTCATATATTTCATTTACTTATCAGTTTATCTATTTATTTTATACATTATCTATTAAATTCTAAATAATTTTAACTTTAGCTAAGGTATATTTTATTGTGTAAATAGTGTCCGCAATTAGTTTTTTTTTTAAGCTAAATACTATTGACACTCAAATAAAGTCATTCATTCATTCATTCATTCATTCAAGCTTTATTCGGAGGCTTCTAGGATCTAACGAATTGAAGTCAAACAGCTCTGATAAACTCTGAAGGTCGAATAGTAATAGTAATACTCTACATGTCTTCACGTCTCTAGATAACTTTTTACTTTTCCGGTTGCCTTTCGGGAAGAATTCTTACGTGCGTCAGTTTCAATAAAACGTCAGCAAAACGAGGAAGCACGTTTCCAGAAACATTCCTAGCGCGTGAATGTTTCCCCAATGTTTCTCAGGTTTGCCATACGGGAATTTTAACGAGAATCAGAGCATGCGAGCAGTGACAAAAATTTTGCGAGCACGAGCAAGCGAGCACTCATCTAATTTTTGCGAGCAATTCGAGCAGTGGCCAAATTTTGCGAGCACTTTTAAATCGAATGGAACCATTCGATACCCCTAAAATACGCGCATGCGCAGAACTTAGTCATTTCACGTTTTGCAGAAGACGGTTGCGAAATGTGCAAAGATTTACAACGCACGTGCACAGCTGTTGTTCTGCTCATTAAACCTTTTGTTTGGTGGCTTTCTCGTTGCCGTTGCCGTCGTGGTTTGCTTAAGTAAATCTCACTCGAGCCTTAAGGCTACCGCACACTAGCCGATTTTCTGTCGTAGAACTGCAGATTTTTTGTCGGGGTCAAATCGGGTTGAAATTTGTCGGGCCATCAGCTTGCCGCACACTCGCCGATTTTTTGTCGTGACTAGCCGCGTTGAGGCTTGGGGCCGAGTCATCCAAAATCAAGATGGCGCCTATTCCACTGACGTGACTTTCATGACATTTCCTAACTGGTTGAGGTGCTCGCGAACCCCGACAAATTGTCTTGGTCCACCGCACACTAGCCGACAAGGCCCGACAAGCACTGTCAGATGTCGCTTGACAAGGCCCGATCTTGTCGCAGACTTGTCGGAATTCACCGCACGCTAGCCGACCAGTGAAGATATTTTGTCGGCCGACAAAAACTCGGTTAGTGTGCGGCGGCCTTAACAGAAATAAACTTGGTCTGAACCTCCACAACATCGATTCACGATTCTTGAACCTTTTCAACTTTGCTTACCTTAACTGTAGTGTATACTGACACTATAATGTAGGTTGACGATTGAAGCTCAATAATGGTAGCGAACCGAGGCAAAATAACAAAGCTGCAGTACCGAGGTTCGACCTTGTCCGGAATAGCATACAAAATTAAACCTGCCTCAAAGAAATCTGGCGCCCAGCGCTCAGGGAGACCGATAAACAAGCACTCCCAAAATTCCAGGCGTAATCAATCGATAAAAATCGATATTGGAAATTCAATCGACATCAATCGATATCAATCGCTGATTGCTATCGATTGACATCGGCAATCGTTATCAATCGATAATTCCTGTCTTCAGGAATATCGATTTTCATCGATTTTAAAAAACTCGACAATAACCACCCGGACTATTCAAAGATGGGTTTGTTATTATAACACCTGCAACAACACGAGACGTTCATCTTCAGCATGCCGCTAGATTATATTTTCCTTTTAGCCTACTCCGAGATCTACTCTTAAGTCGGTTTCCTGTTAAACACAAATGATTGAAATCAGCAGAACACTGACTCTGTTGTTTATTTTGCTTCATCGTAATGCCGACGCTATCATGAAACTGGAGGGTTTTACGCTGCTACTCTGGGCTGAGCTTCTTCCGGTGTCGTAAACGAGCAAAGAGAGATGTAAAACCCGAAATATTCCGTTCTTGTTATTTTGTCAATGATTGTAAAAGATATGCAGGATATGGTAAATTGGTTCATTAGAACCATTTTTTTACGATAACTGCAGAAACTCTCGCGCGCTCATTGACTAATTTTCATTGTCAATAAGCAGACGGACACATGATTTTATAATTTATGCGATGCGTCAACGAGCGAGAGCGGACAATTTGACAATTTGTTATCGTAAAAAACAGATTGACATCAGTTTTTCAAGCGTCTGTCCTGTTATTATCAATGAATTTCGTCATAACATTGTCAAAATAGTCTGCGGATCCACTTGGCTATCGCCTCGTGGATCCACAGCTACTTTGACAAAAATTTGAAATTCATGATCAATAACAGGAAAGACCTACAAAAAACTGACGTCATGATCAATTTGTAAATAGACAAATTCTGTCAAACATTTTATCAGTGTAGCTTGTCAAGGACAAAAATAATTTCCGACAGCATCGATAATAATCGATTCCAATCGATGAATCAATCGTTGTCGATTACTATCGGCGATCGATTACTCACAACTTTTTTTCTTCATCGATTTTCATCAATTGCTATCGCCAATCGATGTCAATCTTCGATTGATATCGATTGTTATTATATAGCTGTCTCACAAGGACTGGGAACTACCAAATTCACGAATTTGATTGGCTGAAATCAATATTGAACGCGGTGTAGATTTTCCCATCAAGACCGGCATCTAGACCGGTAATGTTTTGCAATGAACAAGTTACAAACTAAAATGCAAAATCCTTAAATATTTTCATCCAACAATATTTACTTATGGAAGTGCCAAAAAGCCCGATGAGAACAAAAAAAAAATCTGGCAGAGTTAAAGTCAGCTTATTGCCGTTCGCAAGCAGACTGTCAGTTAGTACAAACGAATTAAATTGTTCTTGTTTGCTATATAATAAACATCTTACTAAAGTGCACCTATCACCAACATTTTTTTTCGCTAAAATAATAAAGCTTATTTTGTGGAGTAATCTGCCGCAAAAATTTTTCGATTTGGTTAAATCTTTGATTTTCTATGGCTCGTCAAACTACGTCAAAACGCCGCCATTTTGGTTCACGACCGAGTTTAACGGGGCATGGGTCGAGGGCCGGATGTCACGTCAAATCCAGAACACGGTGATTCTGTAAATTCGCATATTTACATGTTTCTGTGGGCAAAGGCTGGGAAAGTAGTTCGAAAAAATGCTAGCCAGGTGCGTTGTAGTGGGATGTAGCAACACAGCAAACGTACAGGAGGTACTGCGCTTCATGCCATACCGTTTTATGGAGAGGTGATCGTCCTGAAGCGAAGAAACGTACAAAGCGATGAATCGATTTCGTGAAAGCGAAACGTGCAAAGTGAGAGGCGTCTGAGTTTGGTGATCTGTTCTTACCGTTTCAAACAAGATGATTTCGCTCGACGCCTGGATTTTCAGGGAGAGGAAGGGATTTTGCTGATTCCACGACTTGAGTGAGACGAATTTGGAATAACCGCTTTTCCATCGATTCATGCAGCCATTGTTGCATCTGATCTGAGAAACAGCAGCAGTCAGTCAGCACAGCCGATAGATACAGAAGTAATGGTGAGATATTTTTTTCTGAGCAAATGTTCCCTGCCTTAGTATGTTAGTTTCCTTCCTTGTTCAATTCTTTGAAAAAGAAATCTGTAAGGGTATTTTGGGCAAGAAAGTCATGCGAACAAGCACACTAGTTTGGAAGACCCACCGTTCAACAAATGCGGCCATGGACACATTCAAGCAAGAAATGGCTTAGAATTAGTTTATATGTTCAGAACCCTTTTTACATGTGGGTATTATCAATGTACAGAGAACATACTTCGACCAGGACCAGAACAATTTCAAGCTGTCTGTGTATGTGTCTGTTTCTGCATGAGGCTTGTGGACTTGAATTGTATTTATAGGAAGTTTTAATTATTGATACCATGGTAACACATGCTCTTGGGCAAGAAAGTCATGCGAACAAGCACACTAGTTTGGAAGACCCACCGTTCAACAAATGCGGCCATGGACACATTCAAGCAAGAAATGGCTTAGAATTAGTTTATATGTTCAGAACCCTTTTTACATGTGGGTATTATCAATATACAGAGAACATACTTCGACCAGGACCAGAACAATTTCAAGCTGTCTGTGTATGTGTCTGTTTCTGCATGAGGCTTGTGGACTTGAATTGTATTTATAGGAAGTTTTAATTATTGATACCATGGTAACACATGCTTATGAGATTGCATCTCTGCCGACCAAATGCTCTTGCAAATGAGGACGTTGTTCCAGAAACATTGCTGAAGACACAAATATTTCCCTCTTTGCCCAGCATGGGAAACATTGTTGCGACACAAAAAATGTTTCTGATAAATATTATTTTTGACAGGGACATGGTTGTGTCCATAACAATGCATCTGCAAGTTGCTGCACTGTAGAAAAGCCATCATTGAACTGATGTTGTTGTTGTTGTTGTTGTTCTTCTTCTTCTTCTTCTTCTTCTTTCTATTATTATTATTATTATTATTATTACTATTATTACTATTACTATCATCATCATCATCATCATCATTATTTAGCTCATATTAGCTGAGCAGGAGGTGTGTATGGGAGAATCTTGACTGAGGATTGAACGCAGTGAGGTCTGTAAACACGACCGAGGTTAAGATTCTCCCATACAGACTGACTAAGCTTGGTTAATAAGATGTTTACTATAATTTGCAAACAAGAACAATTTAATTCTTTTAATGTAACAGGTTTGTACTAACTGACATTTTGCTTTGCTCTTTTCTCTCTCAGGCTTTTTGGCACTTCCATAAATAAGTATTGTAAGAAGAAAACAATGATTTTGCATTTTAGTTTACAACTTTTTCACTGCAAAGCATTACCAGTCTAGATGCCGGTCTAGATGGGAAGATCTAGTCTGCTTTCAATATCAGTTTCAGCCAATCAGATTTGTGAATTTGGTAGTTTCCAGTCCTTGTGAGACAGAGCCATATTATTATTAGCTTGTCACTGTTTGCCAGGAAATAGATTATGGAATACAGAATCAAAGATAAATAAGTAAATATATAAACAACATAATTTTATTGTTGTCCAAGTTGATTGCGACATGTAAATGGTCAGTGAAGGGACACAAACATTAAATTTTCCACTTGACAATAAAAGAAAGAAAGGCATCTGCTTTCAGTTTGTAACACAGGATTATAATAATTCACATTTCTAAGCACAAGCGAAGAAAAAGGGGTCCTTTTGATGTTTCGTGGGCCTTTTCTTATTGGTGTGTTGTGCGAGTAAAACAAACTGTCTATGTCAATGAATCAATAGTTCAGTAAGCTGTTGGTCTCCAGGTGAATAAGACTGATATGTTTTCGAACAAATGCCATATTTTTGCAGTATTGTACAGTTGTAGAACAGTTTGTGTTGCAGTTTGTCAAAATAAGTACAGTAAATATCAAGCTCACTCTAGTTTTGTTCAAATTCCTCATGAAGGTCAAATCATTCAGAGCTTTCATCCTTTTCAACTGAAAATTCCTTGTTCGAGAATCACTAAAGCATGTTTGTAACAGTGATACAGGACTAAACGGGTGTAAACTAATCGTATAATTCACACTTGACCAACCAAAGATTGCAATAACATAGCCAACCCCCTAGCTACCCCCCTCTTACTCAGGAACTTTACAATGACTTGTTTATACATGTAACTGATCGTTTCACAACTATACTTCAGTGTAAATTGGAAGAATCACTGTTAAGTAAAATGTTGTGTGCATGCATGTAAAGAGGGATTCGGAAACATTCTTATCTTATACAGCCATGTGCAAAACTGAATTACCTCTCTTTGCTGCCAGTTTGATGATAGGTTTGCTTCCCTTTAGTTTTGTATTTGCCCGCTGCTAATCTTAAACTCCATTTCTGAAGGCATACAGGTTTAATTTCTGGATATTCAGTAACACGTTAAGATAACATCAGCGCCAATATCTTCACGAGCAAGATCACTCTTCTTTGAGTATTGACAACCATAACATTCGTTGATGTTTTGAAGGGAAGCGACGCTACAATTTCTACACTTGCACGTAAAGAACACAAACACTGTCATGGGATAATCATTTTGATCTACATTGAACGCATGAAGTTAAAATAATTTGAGAAAGTGAACGGACTTGACTGTTATTACGAAAGTATATTAGTGCGAGATCGAAGAAGGCGCGAAGATAGTAAAGACGCGCCAGGCGCTACAGTCTTACTAGTATCACTCTTCGACGTCTACATATCATTGGCTTCGAGTCTGTCCATCTGAGCTCGTTCGAGTTCTTTGTCAGCATCCACCTCCTGGTATTTGGCTGTCCATTCTCCATTGGCCAGAGAGTAGTCAGCATACAAATTAGCTCAGTCGTCACCGTTTGACTATTCAGTTTGCGATGTTGATAAGCGTGAGCGGTCATTCTTATCAGCGATAAAATAAATTTCAGAGTTTTCTGAGTCAAAGCTCATTTCAGAATCAGACGAACTAGAAGACATTGTTAGTAAAAACAGAAATCGGTCGACTGCGGAGTCCCAGCGAAAGAACTTGTGTTGCAAAGAGGCTTCTACACTCGGACAAAGTAAAAGACCTGACTGGGACAGTCGAAGCATTCGTTCTGGATTTGACGTCACAGCTTTAACTCTCCCCAGATTCCCCATGCGCGGTCGCGAACCATTCGAAACTCGGTTTCGAAGGGGCACAGAAATTCGAGGATTTCACCAAATCGAAAAATTTTTGCGGCAAATTACTCCACAAAATAAGCTTTATTATTTTAGCGAAAAAAAATTTTGGTGTTAGGTGCACTTTAAAGGGGCTAGGTCACGCTGTTTTAGGTAGTTTTGTTTAATTTTGTTAATTATGAGCTCTAAATGTCAAATTGGCAGAGCAAAAGTCTTTCATTTGCAAAATCACGGCCACATAACAACTGAGAATGATTTTCCAGCTGTGTAAATGACATTTTGATATAAACTGATATAAATTTGAAAAAAGGTGGGCCGACGTTTTCAAATTTACCCAAATGCATCAATTTTAATCCTCTCCAGTTTTGTCTATCCATGTCCCTTCCTTCCTGTGTTTTGTTTGAGATCTTCTATAGTTTTGAGCCGTTTTTGTGATATTTCAGTTAATTCTATGACCATTTGATCAGTGCTGAAATTGCCTAAAATTTCGTGACCTAACCCCTTTAACTGAGCTTAGTCGGTCTGTATGGGAGAATCTTGACCTCGGTCGTGTGTACAGACCTAACTGCGTTCGGTCTGTACTCACGACCTTGGTCAAGATTCTCCCATACAGACCCCCTGCTCGGTTAATAAGAGCTCATTATCGATTATCGGTTTCTCGATTGACAACGCCTGGCAAAAAGGCGACTATTTTTTTCTATTCTATTTTCACCATTTCTATTTTTATTCTTTTTTCTCCAAGGTGTTACCAGCTGGCATCATGGGAGTGATTTTGGTCCACAAATCAAGTTCCTCCTCGACTTTGGTAAGGCAGAAATGGAAAATTCCGATTTACCTTCATACATAAAACGGGAAAAATATTTTATCCACTTAGATATCTCGAAATATCGCTCTTTTCTCGTGATACAAAAACGACACGTTTTTCTGGCAACAATTAATTATATTTTGATAAAATAAGAGCGGAGCTGGAACGCCAAGCGGAGCACCATAACTATAGGAACAGAATCACATGCATGCATAGACAATTCTTTTTACAGGGTTAGTGGCGTGGATCGCTGATGCCTGCGCCCTTCGATAAATAGGAGGATGTCGCGCTAAATGGCGCCCATACTCCAGCCACTAGTAGGTGGACCGAGGCATGCTGCCTCAATATTGGACAATTTTGATATTGAACATCCATGTTATGGTCAATTGACACCTGTCAAAACAAGGTATCTGCTGACCAGTATCACGTGGCCATATCGCGGGCTCAGGCTTCGAGCTATTCGAGGTTACATTTTCTGAAGTTCACCGCTGCACAGTTACTGGTTTTCGATTGGATCACAGGCTCAAGCCACGTTAACTTATTGTAGTCAGGAGCTCCGCTTTCAGGCTTGGCTAAATTTATATATTATTTTTTCCTTGTTCGTGGGGCTTACTCTGAAGTCGCTTCGATTTTGATTCATTTCAGATTAACGCCGTGAGCTCTGTGAGCATGACGAGCGCCATAGTATCAGGTATAACCATGTATGAATATAAATGGGCTGTGGGAAGAATACTGGTCGCTAACCTATACTCTGGGGGTATGTATCAGGAAGTCACTGACTTTGCCAACAAGGACGTGCCTCTTAAACTCACCGACCAGGAAAATACTGTGGTAGCAATAAGCTCCTTGGTTGCAATATTTTCCACCATTGAGGTTGCCCTCGCCGTTTGTGCTGCTTGGATCAGTGATTCTCTTTTGCAGCCTCCCCAAGAGAATCAAATCAGTCAGGTATGTGAAGGTATATCTTTCGGAGACACGAGAAATAACTTTCATACCATGGCATAAAAAATTCAGCCAATCAGAATACAAGAAAAGCGTTGCATACTCGATGGTATAGCACTCAACTTTTCCATCACGCGTTGCGCGTGTCTCGCATAGTGTGACTCAAACAAAACAGAAGTGCTCTATAGAGTAACAAGACCCCAAATCTTCTTTTAAATCTTCTTCTTTCAAATCTTCTTCTTAGTGCAATTACTTATCCCGGTCCAATTACTTATTAATAGTATTTATAACAAATTTCGAAATTAAAAAGATCTTTGAGAAGCTTTTTTGAGCGAAAAAGTCAGTAGCGCTTCCCATAAATTTTAATAAACGGTCCGCAATGCGTACATGTGGGCTTATGGCAAGCGCAGTGTTATTCCATAATTGGGTTGACATATTCCAGTCTTACGAGTAGGCAACTACTAGAACGATAAAAGTAGGAAACATTAAGAAGGAAGCCATTAAAGCGCACGTAATTGACATGAGAGTCACGTGGGTATCCAGTTATAGGTAAAGTCGCACACGCTTTTAACTCGTTTCGGATCTTCCGTTACATAGAAATTTATTTCCCCAATGATCGAAACACGGTAACTGAAAATAACAAAATTACAAACACGGGAATGAACATAAAATAACTAACAACGACCGAACATGAAGAATGCAGAAAAGCGGCAAAGCGAAATAAACGAAGAAACTTACAAGACGAATGTGAAAAACCAAAGACGAACCGAAAACCAGAGACGCTCGTAGTACCCAATGACGCTACTAACTGAACTAAATTACACGCAAACCGAACTTATAGAGTATGCAAATGAACATAACATATACAAAAAGGGCACAAAACAAAAGAAACTAATTACGCAAAACTTAACACCAAACACGAAGCAAGAAGCATGAACAAATGTCACAAATTCTGGCGCCTACAATAGGTATCCACTTTCAAAAACTTGTAATAATTGGATACCGGTAATTTGAAATCCACGTGATCGCTCGCCGATTGCGTGACGAATAGGCGCGCGGAGAACCAATCGCGATCAAGAATTCTGTTATGGAAAAAATTTATCAATTAATTAATCAGTCAATCATTCAAGTCGTCTGCCAGTTATATTTCACGGCCTTTTTTCCAGTTCATATGCTAACCGTGATTGGCATGGCTCAATATAAAGCTGTTGAAATATATTTTTTCTTTTAATTGAATTACTTTCAGGCAAGAGATGTGAATAACCAGTCTGGAGCCGGACAAATCCCCTTGCAGCCGACCTATACAGCAGCTCAGCCGATGATTGCTATTCCACCATCCAGCTACAATGCCCTTCAGTAGCTGTCTTGCTTGCTTTTTCACAGTTATTATGAAAAGTAACAGTAGGTTTCCTAGTGAAGTCGTAAGACATCGTAAAACTCAGAAATCAATAAAAGTACCAACATGCTATACAATTACATGCTTTACCACAATTGCTGCTAATCTCGCAATCCGATTGGCTAATTTGCCGTTGTCGATAAGAGTCCCGAGACAACGCTGCTCGCGTCAATGTGTCGCGCAATGCCTTTCTCAGCTCGTGCTCTGAAAAAACATTTTCTTTGACGTTGATGTTGTGGTAAAAAGCAACTGCGCCTCGTGAGTCCACAACTTTTTGACCACTGTGATGACGCGTATCGTTGTCGATAAGAGTACAGACCATGCTAAACCACACTCGACTTGTTAAATTGAACATATCCAAATATTTGGAAATTTTGCAACAAATATAACTTAGCATTTTACCCTTTAGCACTGTTTCTCTAACGTTTTATTGTTCATCGCTACCAAAATAAACATAACCGTTAGTAAAATTATCGCAATAAAAAGTGTGGCAATAATCAATAAAGAGGTGACGCATATTCTCAAAGTCGTAACGTGTCTGTTCAGCCCAGAAAACCCTGTCAACCCTAACCCTCTCTGTACAATGTACAGGCGGCATCCCCAGCGAATGCAGATCAGTATTTTAATAAGCGATATCGATATCCCGCGAATTAATTTCAGCAGGGTACGATCAGTGTGATGTCAAAAATTTTCAGAATTCTGTCATTTCTCACAGTAAATGTGGTTCCGAACTTCGCAAGTCGACTGTCAAAAAATAAAATCTAAGCTTATGGCTATTAAACTGCCAGACGAGTGCAGCCATGCAAACAGATCGACGAAGACTGAGAAGAAGCTATGTTTCTGAGCGAGGGTCTGGATTGGAGAGTTAGAATCTCATTTATTAGTAAAATATCTCAGTTGCAGACCTCGTTCTTAGGTATCTCGGTTAAAAACGCCTTATTTCTATGCTCACAGTTACAATTTTGAGCAATTAATTCTCAGCGATAAGCTAAGCACTCACTCACTTGAGGAAATTTGCTACGCCTAGCTAGTGAAGGCAAAATGTTATTGAAAGTTATTCATTTCAGACTCCCTGTAAAACTAAATTTAAGCTAAGCATGATCTGTTTTCACAGATCGGAAGCTAGCTGGATGAAGCGGCTGTAATTCGCAGGGTTTTATAATAGCTACGAGCAGTCTAGAGCGTTGGATGTCGGATCTTTGTTGAGCAGCTGGTACGGTCCGTAGCTTAGCTATCTGAGAAGCTGCTAACCCTGAAACGGAGTGGACACATATCAGAGGCGGTTTATAATAAGATCAGACCCCGACACAAACAACCACCTAGGATCTATGGTTTGCCGAAGATCCACAAGGTCGACACACCGCTTAGGCCAATTGTGTCGTGTGTCAACACCTTTGCATACGACCTGTCTGCTTTCTTGGCTAACATATTATCTCCTCTTGCAGGTAACTCGAACTTCACAGTGAAGAACTCAATTGACTTCGCCTCCACTATTGCCAGTGAGGAGATCCAGGACCACGAGATCATGGTGTCTTTCGACGTAGAGTCATTGTTTACCAACGTACCGATCGAGGGCGCCGTACAAGCCGCGCTACAAAAAATGGAGAACGACGCGGGCCTGGCTGACCGCACGACACTTACACCAGTTCAAATCGCGGACCTCTTGGATTTCGTATTAAGATCTACGTACTTCCAGTACAACGGATCGATTTACGAACAACGAGACGGCGCAGCCATGGGGAGCCCTGTATCCGCAGTTATTGCTGATCTCTACATGGAGATATTTGAAGAACAAGCAATAGAGTCCGCACCTTGCAAGCCTAAGATCTGGAAACGCTACGTAGATGATACTTTCACCATCGTGGATCGGGATAGAGTTGATGTCTTCCTGCAGCACCTGAACAGTCAACAACCATCAATCCGTTTCACCATGGAGATCGAGAACAACAGCAAGATCGCCTTTCTCGACACGTCAGTTTACAGAGAACCTGATGGCCGCCTTACCACCAGTGTCTACAGGAAACCAACACATACTGACCAGTACCTAGCGTATGATTCACACCACCCTCAGTCACTAAAGCGCGGTATTGTGAAGTGTCTGTACGACCGGGCTAAACGTCTCGTGACCAAACCATCAGTAATCGCTGGAGAGAAGAAACATCTGTCATCTGTACTTGTTTCTAACGGATATCCCTCCTCTTTTGTACAGAAGATCACAAAGGCACGAACAACCCCAAGAAGAGAGCCTGTCGCGGAATTTAAATCCACCGCCGTTTTACCTTATGTCCAAGGAGTTTCCGAGTCTCTCCGCCGCTGCCTAGAACAACAAGGCATTCGCACCGTCTTTAAGTCCGACACGACACTTCGGTCACACTTAGTGCGACCAAAGGACACCGTCAACCCGGCTAAACAAGATGGTGTTGTCTACAGGATTCCCTGTGAGTGCGGCAAAGTCTACATCGGGGAAACAGGGAGATCTATGCAGGAGAGGATCAAAGAACGCGACAGGGATAAACGACTCGCCCGTACCCAGACCTCCGCCGTTTCTGAACACACCCACGAGACCGGCCACTATCCTATCTGGAATGAGGTCAAGTTTATTGATCGAGATCCTCACTGGTACACACGTAGGGTCAAGGAAGCTATTCACATAAGACTTCACCCTAATAACATCAACAGGGATAGTGGAATTGAAATTCCTGAAGCATGGATACCCACGATCAAGAAACACAACAACAGGAGAACGGTACAACAGCAGACCACTGAGGGAACAGCTACTCGCCGGAACAATGGAACAATAGGAGGATCGAAATGCACCAATCACAGCCGACCTTTGTGATATAAATGATACCGTGCAATCAGTCGACCTTATCGCCTGAAGAAGACTAGCAGTAAGCAGTCGAAACGTCGCGATCTACATCTCAAGTGACTACATCGTGAGACAAACGATAATACACTTCATTATTAGATAATTTTTGGTACGCGTAACTTATGACAACTGATAAAGACATGTAAAGAGAAACCAGAAAAGTTCATGACAGGTTATTTACATGGTGATCATGTTGCGTTTTTGGTAGTTATTCTATCTTCTTTTTTTCTTTTTATTTCAAGTAGAATTTTGATGTTTTCGTCCACTAAATGGTATTCTGTAAATCGGACTGACGAATCAAACTGAGGTTTTGGCGACCCATATTAAACAGACGACATCATTTTCGTATGCGAAATTCTTCCGTTGTCACGTCACGTATCGTTTGTTTATGTTTCCGGGGAGAGAGGTATTGTTGGAGTGTTCCGTAGGGGTGTGCCACAAGGCTTTCTAAATCCTGATTTAAACACCTCGAAATCGCGAATCGTATTGACAGCGTATTGCATATGATCAGTTTGACGGTGTTTTCGTACGTTCTCAGGGTGAATGCATGCGCAGACCAGAAGGCAACCCAAATCCAATGTACAGGAAGATGTATGACTCATTTTAGAAGAAAGCTGCTCCAGAGCTTTACATACCCTACCCCCCCCCCCCCCCGGAACAGCTTAATCAGGCAAACACGCAATATTGAGTAGACCCGTGTTATAGGGTTCGATTTGAATTCACTTTAAATAGAGTTCTGTAGCTATATTTCTTTCACCTCGCCGAGCTTTAAAATGGAGCATAACAAGCAATTGTTGAGAGTCATCTCGATCGCTCAGATTATCATGAGCACCATCTTTTTTGTGCTTGGCATGGCGGATAGGTATGAAGTCCCCTTCATATACACCAGCTACTTGTTTGCGCCATGTTGGATAGCTGCTCTCGTAAGTACACTAAGATGTGAAGGTCGGGCTCTTGTCCCTCGTTCAGCGTTGTCTTAATGTTATCTTAAAAGAGACTGTGCTAGGACGCTTATAATTAGGTCTCGATTAACGTTAGTAGAATTCTTCGTGTAAACTGGATTTGGCATTCCTCATAACGAACAAATGGTTACAGGTCATCTCTGCGTGTTTATAATTCTAAGCAGTCCACGTTTAACAGCAATGGAAAGAGTGATCCATCACGCACAATTTATTGTTTATCTTTGTGTTAGAGGAGAAGGTAGCTATTTCTACTTCCCTGAGTTTTTGTACGCAGTTAACACGGAAATTAAACCTGACATCTTTTTCGCTTGAAGCAACGTGAGCACGCAGGCCATAGAGAAGAAAGAGGAAAAGAAATGCTAAATATATTCATCACAAATTGCACCTAGTTTATTAAATTAAATGTTCTCGCTTGAAACATAGCAAGTTGAGATTAGTCAGAACGTGTCTATAGTAGAATTACTTGTGTAAACAAACCTTGCCTTCACTATGGATAACTGCCGACGAGGAAGTGAAATGTATATCACGTCGTAGTAACGCTTGACTGCGGCCTAATAGCAACATTGGGGAGCTCAAGCAATGACGACGGCGACGCCAAGGCCTAGGACGACGGCTGGAGAAACATAAATTTATCTCTTACCTTTGAAATTCGCAATAATCTAGAACTATTCAGTTAGGACCAGTTTGCCGAGCATTCTAAAACCCTACTCAAACTAAAGATGTAACGCCAGCGATCAATTCCAGAAGTAAATACGAAAAATTAGCCATTGTGGATCACGTTCTTCAAAATGCATAGAACTCAGCATTTCACGTTGTTGTTGTGCAGAAGACGGCTATGAAATCTACAAAAATTTATAACGCTCGTGCACAGCCATCGTTCTGCTCATTAAACGTTATGTTTGGTGGCTTCCTCGTTGCCGTTGTGGTTTGGTTAACCTCCCTTTTAGGGGAAACTGGGTTTGGGCATAAAAAAATTAATCTCACCCAAGCCTTACATAAATAAACGTTGTCTGACCGTTCAGGATATCGATTCTCGACTCGTTTCGTGCTTAAATTCTCGTGCATGTCGAGCAGGCTTAGTACACGCGCAGACCGAAGACTTCGGAGACTGATAAACGACCCTCAAAGTAGACAAAAAACATTCGGCTTACAATAATCAGTAGACTTTTCAACTTTGCGTACGTTAACTGTAGTGTGTACTAACGCTATACTGTAGGGTGACGATTAAAACTCAATAATGATAACGAACCACGGCGAAATAACAAAACTGCAGTACCGAGGTTCGACCTTGTACGGAATAGTAAGCAAAATGAAACCTGTGCCTCAAAGAAAAGAGGCGCCCAGCGCGTGGGGAGACCTTTAAGCAAGCACTAACTCATTTAGACAATTATTATTTTATATTCTATTTTTATCACTTCGATTTTTTTGTTTTGTTTTGTTTTGTTTTGTTTTGGTCCAAGGTGTTACCAGCTGGTTTGATGGGATCGATTTTGGTCAACAAGGCAAGTCCCTCCTCGACTTTGGTAAGGCAGAAATTGAAAATCCTGATTCACTCGCATACATAAAACGGTACAAATGTTTTATCTACTTTAATATCTCGAAATATCGCTCTTTTCTCGAGATACAAAAACAACCAGTTTTTCTGGCAACTTATTTACTGTACTCTGGCACTCGGCCAAAACATGGAAAATAAACCTAATGGTTCATTATGTGCTCTGTCTGTTGCGTAGTGATTATTTTGTGTAAAATAATAGCGGAGCTGGGCCGCTAAGCGGAGCCCCATAACTATAGGAACAGAACCACGCGCATGCATAGAACAAGAAAACCATACAACTCTTTTTTATGGTCAACATGGCTAGCGGTATGGATCACGGTTGCTTGAGACCTTCGACGAACACGACGTCATGCAATATAGCGGCCATACTCCAGCTAATATGGAGTTTAAGAAACCACGACGACGACGCCGAGGACAACGTCGGTTAAAAAAATGAATTTATATTTTACCCACGAATCTCGCGATACTCGAAAGACATTAACCGTCGTGGTTCATGTTCTCCAGACAGCGCAAAATTTAGTCATTTCGCCTTGCTGTTTTGCAGAGGACGGCAAAGAAATGTACCGAGAATTATAACGCACGTGCACAGCCATTCTACTGCTCATTAATTCTTTTGTTCAGCGACGTTGCCGTTGCCGTTGCCGTCGTGGTATTCTTAAATTCCCATTAGCAGGTCGACCAAGGCATGCAGCTTTCATATTGGATAAATTTGATATTGAGCATCCATGCTATGGTCAATTAACAAGGTATCCGCTGACTAGTATCACGTGACCATATCGTGGGCTCAGGTTTAGGCCTAATGAAGGTTACTTATTTTTTTAAATTGACCGCTGATCAGATACTGGTTTTCAATGAGATTGCAGGCTTAAGCCAGGTTAATTTATTTTAATTAGGAGCTGCGCTTTTAGGCTTGGATAAATCTATATATTATAGCTGAAAGGAAACCAAAATCGAAGTTGATCGTATGAAAGTAAACGAAGTAATAATAATAATAAAGTACAAAATGAAGAATATGGCCAAGCAAAAACGACTGAATACCCTTGTCATCATCGCTCATTGCAATATTGCATTGATATGGGGCAGCGGAAAGAAGTAAGTTTTCCAAAACTAAAAAGAAAAAATGCTCAGAAAACCTCAGGGAAAGGTGGCCTTCTAACTTCAAAGAGGTATTTTCTGAAAAAAAAAAAAAAAAAAAACTTTATGGGACAGTTTTGGTGCCACATTAAAGGACTTCGCACTCTAATTTCAATTATGAGCTTTTCCAGGTCACATGCCACAATAGTACAATAAGTGTTTAAAAGTGGTGTTCATTATAAATACGATAACATATTAATGAACGGTTCGAGAAGCATGGAATTAAGTTCATCCTGACCATAAGCAAGTTTTCCAGGGGACAAATCTCAGAAAAGTGTTTTGAAGGGCTTTTTAAAAAAGTTCACTAATATTGACTAGAAAAAGTTTACTAATATTGACTAATATTAACTATCTTAACTGAATAACAGGGAAAGCATTTGATAAATTGCCGATTTTAGAAATTTACGACCTAGGTAATCGTGTCCTACACCAATTTGGAAAATTTGACAACATTCCGTTGAATTTCAATGGAGATATCGTGTTTGAAATATTGGTGATCCGTCTCTTTGGTCGTTTTGAGAAATAATTAAGTAATGGTAATGGAACTTCGTGTCGTCCAATTCGGTCTGTTATCATACTCGTGATAAACAAATCGATTTTCTTATCACTCGTATGATTACAGACCGAATTGGACGACACGAAGTCCAATTACCAATTAATCATAAAAATTACAATTTCCGAGAAAAGAAGAATAGCCAAGTTATGAAAGAAAGGGAAAATTTGCATTAAAAGGCTGCCAAAGGAGGCATAAACTGCTCAAGGTTGTGACTGGTTGATTTAAACTACAACTTTGAATGTGATTGGCTTATTCAACTGTCCGATAACAAACTGCCAATGAGAACTTGGCAAGTGAATTAGTAGGAAATAAGGGCTTTTTAAACCAGTCAGAAGAGAGCCCCGATTAGCCCAGCGAACAAGGGGGGGGGGGAGCAGACGCAGGGGGTAGGGCTTGTGTCGAAAGGTTTTACTTAAATTTTCCATTGAATACCGGAATACGCCGCACCTGTCATAGAAAATTTAACCAAGTATAAGGGGCGTATAAGGTGGTACAGGAATCAATGTTCAGGACCATGATGCAAAATTCTTATAAGTACACATCTCTTCAGCTTTCCTGTAAAGAATAATTAAAATCTAGTAAATTGAATCCATTTTGAGAAATAATTACGTAATGGACGTACCTATGGACGTCCCTATGGACTGTAAACAGCCGTTGCTATAGGAGTTGCTATGTTAAAATATGGCCACCAGCGCGCAGATTCGTTGCTTTAAACGTAAATCAAGGAGTAATTCGAGCAAAGTCGTTTCAAAATACGTTTTGCAAATGGTTAGGGATGTTGAATCTTCATGTTTCGAGAAAACGTTTTTAGGAAAAAAAGAATTGTACGTGGATGTAAAAGACCACCTTAATCAAAACCATTTTCTTCCAGATTTTAATGCCGAGCACCATAACTATAGGAACAACACCACATGCGTACACCCTACGACGATGACGTCGCACAAAATGGCGGCTTTACTTCAGCTAAAAGGTCGACCGAGTCATGCAGCTAACCTTCGTTATGGTTTGCTGATCAATCGCCGCATGCCAAAACACGGTATCCGCTGACCAGTATCCCTTGACCGTATCGCGGACACAAGTTAAGCGCTCATAAAGGTCACCTGTTTTTTTTTTAAGTTGATCGCTGCCAAGGTATCACCGGCTCAAGCCAAGATAAGTTAAGTCAATCAGGAGCTCCGCTTTTGGGCTTGGCTAAATCTATATATTATGGCCTTGTTCGTGGGGTTTACTCTGAAGTCGCCTTGATTTTAATTCTTTTCAGATTAACGCCGTGAGCTCCGTGAGCATGACAAGCGTCATAGTATCAGGCATAACAGCGTATCGATATAAATGGGCTGTGGGCAGTGTACTGGTCGCTAACCTATACTCTGCGAGTACGTATCTGGAAGTCACTAACTTTGCCAGCAAGGACGTGGCTCTTAAACTCACTGACCAGGAAAAGACTGTGGTAGCAATAAGCTCATTGGTTGCGATATTTTCGACCATTGAGGTTGCCCTCGCCGTTTGTGCTGCTTGGATCAGTGATTCTCTCTACCAGCCCCCCCAAGAGAATCAAGTCAGTCAGGTATGTGATGTATCTCATTGACTGTGTTGGCCACTGTATTCTCTATCAGTTAGTAATAGTAATTGGACCGAGTGGAGTACAGTTCGGGAAGTAATCGCCCGAGTAATTTCAAAATCGGACTAGCTTGAAGCGCGAGGCCGATTTGAAATTACGAGCACGATTTCTCTCTGAATTGTATTCCACTCGGTCCAATTACTAATTAATCATATTTATAAAAATTTGGAAATTAAAAAAAAGCCTTGGGAAACTTCTTTTCAACGAAAAAGTCAGTAGTGCTTCCCATACATTTTACTAATTGTAGGAAATATTAAGAAGGACCCACTAAAGCGCACGTAATCGACGTGAGTCACGTAGGTATCAAATTACAGGTATCCACTGTAATTGGACACCAACGTGAACGCACGCCGATTACGTGAGAAATAGGCGCGCGGAGAACCAGTTAGGATCGATAATTTTGTTATAGGTACGATTAATAATGGTAATGGACTGAGTGGAGTCCAATTCAGTCTGTAATCAGACGAGTGATTAACAAAATCGGACGACCGCGAAGCTGGAGTGCGATTTGTTAATCACGAGTATGACTACAGACTGAATTGGACGACACGATGTCCCGTTACCAATTAATCATAGCCATTACAATTTTCCACAAAAGTAAAATTTTCCTTTGAAAATGAGCTTTTAATAGTGATTGTTATAGCGGAGACTTCTCCTCCACAATTTTACAAAGTCAGTCTCTTGAATTGGTTGCTATAGAGATTGTAATCAATGTTGTGATTGGTGGATTAAGTGGAGAGGTCCTAAATGATTGGCTGATGTAACAGTCCGATTACAGGTGTCCGAATATAGTCAACTGTCCAATTACACTGTCCGATTACAACTTTGCAGATTAATTAGAGCCACATACAGCAGTTTATGCAACAATCACATCGGAGGAAATTGTAATCGTTATGATTAATCAATCAATCAATCAATCAATCAATCAATCAAATCGTTATATTTCACGGCCGTATTCTTTTTTTCCAATTCATATGCTAACCGTGATTTGCGTGGCTCAACATAAAGCTGTCGAAACATAACTTTTCTTTTTATTGAACTTTCAGGCAGAAAATGTGTATACCCAGTTTGAAGCCGGATATTTGCCATTGCAGCCGATCTATGCAGCAGCCCAGCCGGTGGTTGCTATTCCACCACGCAGCTACAATGCCCTTCAGTAAATGTCTTGCTTGCTTTTTCACAGTTATTATGGAAAGTAACTGTTGCCTTCTTAGTGAAGCCGTTAGTCATCGTAAAACTCAGAAATTGGTAAAAATACCAACATGCTATATGCCACTCAGGATTTACGCCCTACACCCCACCTTCCCTTCCCCCGCAATTGAAGCCCTACACCCCATCCGTCCCCCTTCGCCCGCTCAAAATGCAAAGAGCCCTTCTATATTAAGCCGCTCAGAAAATAATCTCTTGTATTTGAAGTTATATTTGGGAATTGCCGTTACAAAGAAACTTAACCAAAATCATTGTAAACGTCATTGTCTGGTAGATAGGTGTAAAAATCACTGTAGCCTTGGCACGTAAGATTTTTACGCAGTTTAAGGTTTCTTTCGAATTAACGACAGTACTCAACCAAGGCATAGGGTATAAACTACTGTTAGTATTAACTACGATATTTGCTCGGTATGTGCAAATATACTATGATATACAAATATACTTTAATATACTATGATATTTGCATGGTATGTGCATATTCCATTGTCAATAAAGTTTGATATCGCTTGCTGTTCGATCAGTTTGGCATGTTCAGGGGGATTTCAAACTGACGCCCCAATATAATATTTTGCGATTTGCTGAAATGAGGAGCCCTCTGCTAAGATAAAGTTTCTCCAACATTTTGCAGTTATAAACCCGACTGATTTTCAAACGTAAATGTCCCTACTTTAATTAGCCACTCGGAATGTAGTCCCCCCCCCCCCGGGAATCTGCGATTATTCTCGGAATTTAACGGTAGGCTTGTTTATGTCATAGCAGTTGCATGTGGAAAATAGGAACAGATTTACAGGGAAAGCTCCTACCCCTCCACCCACCCCTCTCGTCCCCGTCTCTCTTTCTCTCTCTTAGCATCACCTTTCCGCGAGGCGTAACAGAAATCCACGGGGTAACTATCAGCCAATAGTTCCTCGAAAGAAACACTCCGTTGTTTAAAGAGACAGTGAGTAGCGTAGCCCGCAATCAGAGAACGGCATACGTGATAGAACGCTACTAGATTTATAGTAAAACTCGATAGAAACACGGAGAACATGTTTTCTATTTCTTTAATAAAATGAGCATTCAATATTACGGTCGAGAACTTTTGTGGGGATCGAGGAAAGATTGACGAGGTACGCGAAAATTAAATAAACCTAGTCAATCTCTTAAGAGCTGGCGATTGAGTAAAAGGAAACTTACTATAGTTAACGTTTCTACCAGGTTTGATTTTTATCGGCGTGCTATTGTGATGTGTCGCGAGACGTTATACAATTCATCGGGCCACCCTTTGACGTTAGCGAAAGAATAGGCCTACATTTTCAAATAAATTAGCGCTTCTTCGCTATCAGAACCTCGGGCAAGTTGTGCGGCTAGAAACGATGAATCGCTTGTCATTAACCCGAAACTATTGCCTAAAAAATATTTAAATGTGATCAAACATCTGGGATGGTTTTCAAAATGAGGAAACTTCGCGGATGTTCAAGCGCGTTGAACTGAAAAGGAGTGGAACACATACTTCAAAAAAAGCTTGGTCGATTAAAACGGCTGGGACTTAAGGCATAACTATGCTTAAAGGACTATCTGACTTAACCGAAAAAAAAAAAAGATCAGTAAATACGAACTTTAAAATACCCATTGGTGAGTGAACGTTGAAGACGCCAAAATTAATTATGCCCTTGTGCCGGTATACACAAAAACAGACGCACATGCACAATGGGTTATATGAATTCAAATCAATACTTCACAGACCGTTACATGTAGTAATGGTACTCGGCCAAGGCTGAATTCCAAAATAAAAGTTATTGTTTTATTACCGGGATAAAAGATATTGCGTTTATTTCATACAAAAGAAAGTTGCTCAAAATGCGAGCTATTGTTTCGCGAGCCAATGAAAACGCTAACATGTGAGCAAGTGAATACGGATGCAAATTAGATAACCGAACCAAAACATCAACAAAAGCCGGCTGGATCAAATCGTGGAAGCAACGCTCATTTTGGTTTTTAATGGAACAGGAAACAGTCATCGAAGGAGATCATTTGCTACGATTCACGGATCTACCCCGTGATGCGATGATAAAAGAAAACATTTTCCACGCAACTGATTTCTCCAAGCCATGGGCCTCAAACGATGTGATATTTGTAGTCGAGGAACAAAGGTTTTATGTTCATCAGTGGATCTTAACATGGTGGTCTCCGGTATTCGATAAAATGTTCTCGTCGAACTTCGCTGAAAAGACAAAAACAGAAATCCCTCTTCCAGGCAAGAAAAGCGTTGAGTTTCAAGAATTGATGTTGATGGTTTACTCTCTCGCTGAGAGACCAATGACAATCGAGAATTGTTTCCTCTTGTTGAAGCTTGCTGACGAATATCAAATGGAGTTTCTTCTTCAGAAGTGTGAGGACTTTCTGCTGGCTGCTTCTGATTCCATCTACGCTGGTCGTTTGAGCATCCACGAATTTTTCCCCGATTTTTCACCACAGCCATCCAAACCCGAGAAGGAACAAGTTTTAGCCTTGATAATAATTGCGCAGGAATATAAACTGGACAAGCTTTTATCGGATTGCTTACACGAGGCTCGTTATTTCAGCCTGACAGAACTCAAAAAGGAATATAAAGAGTTGTGCGATCTGCTTGAGCCCGTTAATTATTGTCGAATTCTTGAAGGGATCATAGAGCGAATGGAAGACAGATTCTGTGTGTTTTGATAACCTTGCCTTAATTCAACGCGATTTTGTTAAGGAAAATTGCATATCCTTTCAACTTCATTCAAATTTCTACCACAAAAATTCGCACCAAGATTGGGCAAATCTTACTATGACAATTTTCTTCCCTTTTGTTTCCTTTTTTTTTACAGGGATTAGTGTACACTGCTTTGACATCAACGCTACTTTCTTGAGAATGCACTGTAGCGCTGGCGACTAACACAGATAGCTTGATCTTGATTTCTTGTTGAGTTTAATCATTCAGTACTTGCTCTGTTTCAGTGGACCTTGATCAGTTGCTGTTTGGTTCAACTCGAGAGGACTCATTGTCGCTTAAGAAGAAATTTAAGGCCCCGTCCAAACTATACCGGTGAAATTTGATTACGGCGTGTTTACTCTGAAAACGCCTCAAATGTTTTCCGTCCACACTACGCCGGAGGAATTTGAAAACGCAACAATCACTGGTCATTTTGGAATTGTGTTTGAGGAAAACTCATAATGTCATCGTTTTCGCAAAGCTCCGTTTTCAAACTGTTTTCCATCCACACTAAAACGCATAGCCGGCGTTTTCAAATTCCTTCGGTTTGCAAAGCGTTTTTGTAAAGCTCCGTTTTCGTGACGGATTAGTGTGGACGGTAGGCCTAACCGTACAAATAACGCTGCGTTTCAAATTTCTCCGGCGGTAGTATGGACGGAGTCTTAGAAAACGAAAGTCGAGCAATTTGACTGCGGTAAATCAATATAACTTTTTTTATCATTAAGGCTAAGAGTGACCTCATTACTTTTAACAAAGGACTTCAAGGTATTGTGATCTGTCAGTTTGTTTAAAATACTTAACGACAAAAAGATCACAAGGGTTTATTGGTAGCGCAGCAATGTACGCTAAGATCTCTGCCCAGTCAAGAAATCGAGGTTTCAGTTCGCCGTGAACTTTATCATTGGCATGAAGTGGATAAAACGTGTATTTAACGTTTTATATTCAGTGAATCGTGATGTAATCCGTCCTCTTCGTCACCTCGAATAGCCTAAACCTATCTTTACCCTTTGCTACTTCAACATTGAAAGAATTTAAAAAATAACAATTACTTGAAACATGATAGAAGGATACTAAAGATCCCTATTTAGGTAGATAATTATGATAATTCTTCGGTTTTTTTTTTTCCAAATTTACATTTTTAAATACACCTGGTTAGCGTGGAACCACGAAATGTTTTTTTTTTTCCACGTTACGGAAGGCACGCTTGTCGTACACGTTCGGACTGTCGGTATCTGCAGTTGCAACAATCTGGTATTTTCCCGACCGCTAATCAAGACGGACGCGGGCTTTGGGTACAAGATATTCTTTTTGAAGTGCGTATAATAATTTTTGATTAGCTACAGAACGGAGTTTTTCGTAGTTCAAGATCACTCGACGGCTACTCTCTCGTTACATTTCTGTCATCTTGTTTCTAGTATGATACTCTTATGGGTAGGGCAGTTATTTCACGGTAAGTTTGATTTCACGGGATAACCGAACTATTATTTAAATAAACAAATGTGCCGTTTTTTAAATGTATTATTTAAGACGTTAATATAATTTTGTTGTAATTCTATTACACGTGTGAAATTTACATTTTTAACGTAAGGTTCAAGATTACACCCAGCTAGCACCTCCGAATTCAGTGCTAAATCGAGCAAGTACGTCCCCAAGGAGAATTGCCCTAAGGAAAGACCCGAACAGTTTCCGACTTAAATAGACCAATGAGATGAAGGTACGACCTCTCCCCGACAGATGCAACGTCAGCTCGCCGTCACGAAGATGTGTCGTGGTACTTAGCGATGTTTCTCTTGTAAATCGCGGGCTCAGTCGTGTTCAAACTGAGAGGGATACGTTATGTAAGATGAATTGTTATATTCTACTGCTGCTCAGGATTCTGCACTCTTAGTACCACTGGCACAGATGTACAGGGAATCATTCCTACTTCAGTAATCACCATGGAGACGAAATGGGGTGGAGTGACGTCATACACGAGGTTCAGTAAGTGAAGGGAATTGACGTCACGCCAGTCAGACAGAACATCCGGGCTTTCTCTGGTCAGCGGTACTAAGTCATCTGGGTCGCCTGGAGAAAAGATCGTTAAGTCCCGGATTTTAAAATACATCTCTCACCTTGATCGCGTCTAAGACTATGACGTCACGACAGCACTGGCTTGTCTATTGCCTGACGTGTATTTACGCGCCGGTGGAAAATTTGCGCGCTGTAACAGGCAAAATTCCTTTCCCAGGAGAGAAACTAACAGACTGGGAATGAAGGCAATTTTAGAAAGTTTACGATAAGAGATGGATGTGAATTAACAAGACAATAAGATTATCAGGAGAGCTCGGTCTTGGGACTCAATTTGCGGGTTAACTTCTGTTGAGCTTATACCAGAATTCAACAAGGTTTCTGATTAGATCAAGTGACCCATTCCATAGAAACTTCTGGATGAGATAATGATCCTTCGCAGGGTTACCTCCCAACATTTCTGGGCAAGTTGCTCGGACAATTCTCTGGGACCTATTTATAATCCTAGGTGGAGACAGGCCCCTCTTGCCCAAGAACACAACACAATAGGGCTTGAATGAGGACCACTCGATACGCAGGCCAGCAGTACACTAACCGTTAACATCGGTGCATATGAAGGTGCATATCGCAGGGGCAAAATAATGAACTGCACCCAAAAAGTAGACAGAGATATGCTCCAGTGAAATGTCCCGTCGAATGTATCGACCTTTAGACCACCGCTTCTCCAAAAGTTTCGTGAAGGGGAAGCCTACTGTCGTAAATTTACTATTTTCTTACTCAGTTCGTTGGAAACAAAAGAGTCAGTCTGAACTCTGTCGCAGAACTTGTACGTCTCACAACAGACCAACACCGGAACGTTAGAGGCCTGGGCCATCATAGCCACCATGGACGAGCCAACACGTGACTTGACGTAACCATTGGCGAGCAGGGCGTGGGCACCAAGGAACACTTTTGATACCTAGAAAGGAACAGGTAAAGACAAAATTAACATTGCATGTCATGCTAACATGCTCACATGACAATTTCCATCTTTATTATATGACTGAGAAAATTACTTCATTGTGATTGACTGAGAGCAAGCCAATTTATCGTTAATTCTTAATTTGTACTGCAGTGTAAATTAGCGCACGCGCGTTCGCAATTTTCTCAGTCATATAATAACTGAGTAATCGTATGAAAGCTCAAGCAATTAAGGATTTATACGTCTTATAATACTCGTGATATTTGAAAATTCTATCAAATTTTACTAGCCTAGAGGCTCGTGCAATTTTGAGAGAATTTTCAAATATCATGCGTAATGTAAATCCTTAAATTGCATTCATATGATTACCTATACATATGATCTTATTGCTCCAAAATATGAAAAGCAAAAAATACGATGAACACAAACCGTGCAAAACAGACGAAATTATTGGCTATGTTTAGGAATCCTTTTAGTCGCGGAGGCAGCTAATTCGCAAAGAAATGTAAAGGGACTCTCTACATAACGTTAAAAGATAATTTAAAAACTTTCGTTTTTCGTCAATCGCTTTCAAGACCCGCTTCATTTGCCATCTATCTGATACAAATTGTTCATCTTGCTAGATAAAATAATACGACAACAAAGCGGATAGCTACTCAAAAATAAATTGCAATGTTTAGAGAGGAAGTCACATCAGCCTTAGCTGGTTTTCATGCAGTTCCTTTGTCCTGGTCGAGTTGGAATTTGAAAATGTTGGTTTTTGTGGAGGGAAGAAAACCGGAGTACCCGGAGAAAAATTTTCGGAGCAAGGCGAGAACCAACCACAAACTCAACCCACATATGGGCACCAGGTCGGAATCGAACCCGGGTCACATTGGTGGGAGGCAACCGTTCTCGCCACTGTGACATTCCTGGTTCCCAAATACACCAACCTCTTTGATGACGTAAGAAATAGCGCTGATCAACACATATGAACATCTTATCCCGTGTTTCACCAATCTTCGTAGACACTCCCGACCTGTTGAAGACAAAGATTTTAAACAACTTAACAATTTGAGTATCAGAACAATATTTTAATTTCCTATTACCGTACCCAAATTCACAATAGCCAATCAAAAGCAATGTATCCTGTCGTGATATCTTGCGATATCAACTCACTGGCTTGGTATGGCTAGACCACGAGTAGTAACCCCTTTTTCGCTTAGTGCCTTAGTCCGTCGAGCGTGACCGTAAATAAGCCTCGAGAGGAAAAACTGCCCACGCGAAATCCTGGGAGCGTAAGAAGTGCCCACCAGGATTTCGCGACGACAAACTAAGCGAACGAGGAACTATCCGTAGTCAAGGTATGGCTGGATTTGTGGCCGAATTTAGGTGCGGTTAATACGTAATCATACCTTTTCATGATCAGTTTGTTACGCGTCGTTGGCATATCAGGTTCGTTTGGTTTCGCATTGGGTATTTTGGTTCGACAAGACTCGCCAAAATACGAACCATGACTAGACCAAGCTCGCTTGATATACCGCTGAATTGCACAGAAAAGGCACAATTAGGTTTAAATAGGGAAAGAGCCCACGAGTGTGAACGGATCATTTGGCGGGAAACGCCAAAACCTGTCGTAATAGTCGTCACGAGACGAAATGTCCGAAGCTTGACCGAAGGCTCTCGGAGAACACCGAGAATTGCCGAAGATGCTTAAAATTAGCTTCCACTGGTTAATTAAGGCTGTACTGCGACGAAAAAAAGCACAACTTACCTTCAAACTTTGGTCTGGAGTCAACAACAACCACTCTGAATTTCTTGCCGGCATTGTAGGCATCTTTCAAAATTTTCAAAACTAAGGAGGAGCTAGAGAGTAGAAAGTAAAAAGTAAAACGCAAAAATTGAGAATGAGCTACCTGACAAGCAAATTATTAAGGCGGAGAAATTTGAAAACGCTTTTACTTCTACCGTTAGGCCTACCGTCCACACTAATCCGTCACGAAAAACGGAGTTTTTCGAAAACGCTTTTCAAATCGGAGGAATTTCAAAACACCGACTTTTCGTTTTGGTATGAACGGAAAACATTGTGAAAGCAGAGATTTTCTAAAACGATGGCGTTACGATAATCATGTGACTTCTCTAACAGAGTTTTCCTCAAACACAAATCCAAAATGACCGGTGATTGAAGCATTGTCAAATTCTTCCGGCGTAGTGTAGACGGAAAACCTTTGATACGTTTTCAGAGTGAAACCTTCGTTTTCAAATTTCTCCCGCAGAGCGTGGACGGGGCCTGAAGATCGTGAGACCAAAACCAAAGTAATCACTCTAGCCAATCACAAAGGACGCAGACGATACAATGAACCAATCAAAACACCAAGAAAATACATTTAGCTGACGCACGAATGCGAATTACTTTCGACATTAAAGTGAAAAAAAAAATTGTTCAAATGTTGTTTATAGTGATCAATGCGCTTAGCTACACCTAGCTAGTTCTCAGGCATCTACTTAAACTGACAGAAACAAATATATCAATTGAACATAATATATAGGGTTAAAAATCCCAGCTGGCGGGAAACAGACCAGATGGCTATTTACAAGCATGACCGAGGAGTTGAACTAGGGCCTACCGAGAAACAAATCCGGCTTCGCGGTCAGAGCGGGAATTAAAAACGCGACCTCCGGATTTCAAGTCGGCGCCCTAACCACTCCACCACACTACCTCTAAATCGCTTCAACACAAATCTCTGTAGAGCTCCGTCAAAAGTATGTAACATTTGCAGTCCAATTTCAGTCCTTTATTGAGCGTCAAAGAGATGAGGGCGTAAAGGGAAATATTCTGTTCTTTTGTGCTTCTTTTAGAAGAGTTTACAAGAACATTTTATGATACACACCAAGCGTATGTGAGTATCACATCTCCATCGTTGATCTTCGTTCTTGCATATGTCTCGGAGATGGCAACGCCGGCTAAAACAATTTTTTCCTTGATAAACTTGTCGATGCTCTGTATAAGATTCCTCTTAGCCTGGAAAGAATAAAAAAAATCTGTTGAGGAACTACATGTACACGTACGTGGAAATGTACACTGCGAGCAGTCTTCCCCTTGCTACTAATAAGTTATATATAGTTACAATAATTTTGGAAATACGGAGCGGAACAGGGGGACATCCCCTCCCTCCCCCCACCTGCCCCCCACCGGTAACCAATTTTGACACTTTTACACACCCGGCCGCTTTGATCACAAGCAAATAGCGCTGCGCCTACTTAACATTTTCCTCCTGCTATTTGAGTTCAATTTGAAAACCCTGAACTGAACAAAGCTTGACATTTCCTCTCCCCATCACCCAATAAACCCCACAAGCTTATGTGTAACTGTTACAAACATAAACTAACCCGATCCTCAGCCATGTCAGGTGGTGTGTGAGTGATCTGCAGCTTTAGATATTTAATGGCATTGCCCATACTAACAGACAGAGGCCGACATTGAGTCAAAAAACTGAAAACAAAAATAAAAACAAAACAAAACAGATTTGAAGAAAATGTGACAAACACATTTATTTATCTACACGGCAAAAGATGTCCTCACTTCTCTCAGTTTTGTCACTGAGTCACAGGCGACCTGTGGAGTCAGGCCTTACAGACGTAGTATAATTCAGAAGTTGAAACAAAATGTTTCAATATATTGTTGATTTTAGTTGCATCAATTTGTGGAAATGTATCATTCTGTGACATAAAAAGTACTACCCCGCTAGGATGCATAACTCTATTCAACATTCATATACTACCATCGTTTTTGTATCACTTAAATCTGTAAAAGTTTTCACATAACTAGTTATAATTTAGTGAATTCAGTGTAGAAAAGTTCAAAGTAGAAAAAATGTGTCCTTAAAATTGAACACCTACAGGTCTGCATAATGTAACAAACTGCAAAAAACATCCATAACATTTGACCTGCCTGTTCCACAAGATCTTTTGACATTTTTTAACTTGTATTTAAAAATAAAAGCATGGTGTGAGTTCCAAGTTCATTTAGTCAAAGAACATTTGAATGAAAAAAGAGAGAAGTTATGTGCTGCACAACTGTCAGCGACAAATTTGCATCCTTTACCTAATATTTGGTTTAATCTTTGCATCAAGGTCTCTGCAAAGCTCCTTCTGAGGTGGAGTGACATAATCTGCAATCAACTGCACAGAGCAAGACATCATTGAAATCAATGTTTTTGTAACACCCCATTACCCTATGTTCAGCCCCTGGTTCAGATACCTTTCACTGGTTATTCTAAGTTCTACCTGTTTACTGTGCATTTTGCTTACAGTGGATTATGAGAATTTAGTGTTACGTATATCAACAGCGAAAAATGAAAATGACTGTACAACAGTCATGCGGAGGTGTGTTGGCCTCAATTGGTTAGAGCGCTCGACTCTGGATCAAGCGGTCCGGGTTTGAGCCCTAGCCAGGGACATTGTGTTGTGTTCTTGGGCAAGACGCTCTACTCTCACAATACATGCACCTATCTTCACCCAGGTGTATAAAAAGGTACCAACAAATGTAATGCTGGGGGGTAACCCTGCAATGGATTAGCATCCCATCCAGGGGGAAGTAGAAAGACGCCTAGTCACTCCTTGCTACAGAGAGCGGGATAAGCCTGGTAGACCACTTGGCTCATATACTCAGCTAAGCACCAACTATTTGCATGATATCATACACAATGCACACATACTAACGATATTGCATGTCTTGTACCTTATTTCTTGTGTTAAGGAAAAGTCCTTTTCATATTGATGAAGATGAGAAAATAAACCAACTTTCTTCTGAGGGGTTGTCCGTTGAGCGACCTAGCGAAAATTATTGATCAAAATGTGAGCAAAAAATAACTTCAATATAATAAAATTAATCATAAAAATTACTATTTCCTCGATTGTGATTGGTTTAAAAAACTCCTATTTTCCACTAATTCACTTGCCAAGTTGTTATCGGACAGTTGGTTATTGGACAGTTTCTTACTGGACAGTTTGTTGAGAGCTTCCGTGTTTACCAATTATTAGAGGATGGGACCCCCTCTGTATAAAATGAGACCTCTTTAAGTAGATTATGAAATGTTGTGTTGAAAGGAAACACGTTTTAGTAAATGTGGTAGAAGAACGACAGCAGTTTAATGGCCAATTTGCTCTATAAGACAAGCTTGCAGGGAATCATGGTTCATCAAAAGACATCATCCATGCAGTTCAAGATAATGACTACAATTAGGAACGATCGCGCATCTCTTAGAGAGAGTTGGCCCTCGAAAAAAAGAGTTGGTACCGGCCACAATTAGTGTTGAAGTTTCTAATTGTAGACCATTGTATTCATTGGGGAGTCCTAAGTCAAAGGAGCGGGGCTCCTCGATGTCTCATTTAGCTGGGTAAACCGCGGATTTTGGTATCACTTATAACAAACAATACAGGCGTATTGATAGCTAGTCGGCTAGAGGTGCTTATGCAATGACGACGGCGGCGCCGAGGAAAACTCATAGTGAAAAAAAGGATTTATAATTACTTCCGAATGCTCCAATTTTCTTGACCTGTTCAGTACGCCAATCGGTCTAAAAACTTGTGCAGGCTAAATATCTAGTGACAGCGTTCAATTCCAAAAGAAAATACGCAACATCACTCGTCGCGATTCAGATTGTCCGAAACACGCAGAAGTTGGTTATTGCCGTTTTGTAGATGACAGTAAAGAAATATACAAGATTTATAATTCACATGCAAAGCCACAGCTTTGCTCGTGAAACGTTTTCCTTTCGCTGACGTTCTTGTTCGTGTCGCCGTCGTGGTTTGCTAGACCACCTCGGCTAGACGCTCCCTAACTTTGGTAAGAACTACGCCGTAATGAGAGCTGTTTCATTGATTTTAGACTTGTTTAGACTTTGAGATTCCTCTATGATTGTCATAAATTACGTTGTTCTACCTCTGAACTGAGATACGTTTTCCGATTGGAGGAGAATGTGTCATGTGTCGTGGGTCAAAACTCACTAATTCGCCAGGGCTAACAAAATTCACTAACTCCCTAGGGAAACAACAACTTGAACTTTTGACTCACACATGATCAGGACGCGTTCCTTGAAACCGCGGCAAATTTGTGAGCCAGCCGGCGTCAAGCAAACTATTTCTTCGCACTTTTTTTCTATCTTTGAGTCGGGAGGTATAACAAAACACTCAATGACTGGTCCCGCGGGAAACAGTGAGTTTTGTTTGCTCTCGACCTCAATGTTCCTTTCGGCTTCGCCTTGGGGAACATTGAGGGTCTCGGGAAACAAAACTCACTGTTCCCCTCGAGGCCAGTCATTAAGTGCTTATTATACCTTATTATAGGAAATTAATCATGTACTTTGACAACGCGGAAGAAAATTTATGTTACACAAAATTAACGCGCCTAAGTTTATCTTACGCAAATTTGCTGTAATACAAACGTCTCAACATACATATCTAAAGGGAAAAAAGTATTTCCAGTCATTGTTAGCTCATTGGAAATCCCCATTAAGGTGACCGTGAAGTGCGAAGACGAAATGACCTTGGAAAATTTAAGAAGGACTGAGGAAGTTAGCTATCCCCTCGGGGAAACGGATCAATACGAAAACCAGTCCAAAGACATTTTGAGCTCAATCTTGAAGAAGAACTACCAGATACGGACTCCGAGGCATTGATAGTGGAGCTTTGAGCAGATGAGGTTTTGTTACTGAAACAAAGGT
Source organism: Orbicella franksi (assembly GCF_964199315.1). Classification (NCBI taxonomy): domain Eukaryota; kingdom Metazoa; phylum Cnidaria; class Anthozoa; order Scleractinia; family Merulinidae; genus Orbicella; species Orbicella franksi. Next base: position 26,644,476 of record NC_138152.1, on the reverse strand, counting down.
GAAACAAATAGAGGATAATACATGGACGAGCGTAGATATTAAATTGAACACTCGAAGATATATTCCATATTTACAAGCAACCATGTATTATTTTGTTTATTATATAGACATACTGATAACGACGTTTTTGACCATTTGCCGAAGATTTCCGACGAATTTTCCAAAAATTGTCTCAAGGACACACGAACGTTTCCGGACAATTTCCGAAAATTTCCGAAGGTTATCGAAGATTGCCAAAGATTGCTGAAGACTTACGATCATTCAGCAACAAATTTAAGTACAGTTTAAGGGTCAAACATGATATCAGTGAAGTAATCGATATCTTCACTAGTGAGGATACGGAAAATACGCCACCCGAGTCCCGAATGTGGTTTCGTATGAATTTTACAAGTTGTGAAACACTCGTGTCTATATAATAAAGGTGCTCTTTAAAATTAACATCGATGTAAATTAAGATGCATTAAACTTACCCGATTGTTTTTAAATCTTGTGAATAAAGTGTATCGTTAATTTCCTATAATAAGGCAGTTCCAAAACTGAACACTTTAGTCAAAGCTATGTCAGCTTTATTCTGAGTGAACAAAGACATCGGCTAAGTTGCAGCAGTAGCTGAGGAAGCAGCAGTGGCAGTGCATTTAACATCGCAGAGGTAATGGTGGTGGCGGTAGGTAATGGTGGTTGCTGTAGTGGCAGTGTCAGTGGCAGTGGCAGTGACAGTGGCAGTTGCGGTGTTGGTCACAGTGGCAGTGGCAGTGGCAGTGGCACTGTTAGTGGTAGAGGCAGCGATAGTAGTAGTGATAGTGGCAGTGGCAATGGCAATGGAAGTGGAAGTGAAATTGAAATTGAATGTGGTAGCAAAGGAATCACCAAACAGAAGCTGGACAAATCTCACTGCAAACAGCCTAAGTAATTAGCAGCTTAGCCGATGCTACATATTCTGGGATGTAGTTAATAATAACAATAATAACAATAATACTAATAACAATATTTTTTTGATAATAATAATAATTATTTTATTAAGCTCATTAAAATTCTTCACTAAAACTTTACAAGATAAATGTTTCCAGCACAACTGAATATTTACAATTAACAATTCTAATAAAGTCGTTCGGAAAGGAAGCAGAATGCAATTTACAGAAATGAATAAAATTGAGAAGAGCTGAAAATTGGAATGACTTGTATTTAAACAAGTCATTCCAATTCTTAGCTCTTCTCAATTTTAGAAAATGTCACAAAAACGTAGCAAGAGTATTTGTGGTTTGTGTCATCATAGTACGTGAGAAGTAATCAAAAAACAAAAGAAAATTACTCTCAAACTTTACAATACACATTCTACTACTACTAATACTACTACTTCTACTTACTGCTGCTGCGGCTGCTGCTAGTACTACTACTACTACTACTACTACTAATAATAATAGCAGTAATAATAAAAGCACGAACACAATAATAGCAGTAATAATAATAACAGTAATGCTAATAGTAAAAATAATAGTTGATAGTAAAATGGTATTTTAATCATAATATAGTTTAGCAATAATATATGCTTGATGATAAGTTAGTTTTATCATGAGCTCGAAAAACTCTTGAAACAGTTTCTAGATCAGTTACAACAACAAAATTATGTACTAAATATCACGAGATGTTTTGCACTTATTTACAGAATTCAAAAATGAGAAAAATGAGCTTTATAGTCCTAACAGTTATTGTTTTGACTTCCAGAAACGTTTACGAATCTTCTTCTCTATTTCCCCATATTAGCTTCTACAGCTTTTTCGACAAAGGTTGTCCCACAAAAACGCATAAACGTTAATGCGACCATGTCGATTGGTATGTATGTAATAGTAACTGGACCAAGTGGAATATAATTCAGGGAGTAATCGCACGTTCTCATAATTTCATTTTGAAATTACGAGCACGATTACTCCCTAACTTGACACGAAATCCAATTACTACTTAATCGTATCTATAACAAATTTCGGAATTAGAAATGTCTTTTGAGAACTTAACACTCAGACCAGAAAGGCGTCCAATACTCGGCTCAATTGCCCTTCATACCCCCTTCCCTGAAACAGCCTATAGAAACGCCTCTCCCCTCCACACCTTCTTGGAGTATCGAGCATGCACAGTTCAGCAAATTGACGTCAGCTTTTTATGCGTCTGTCCTCTTATTGATGATAAATTGCGTCATAACATTGTCAAAGTAGCTGTGGGACAACGAGCCATAATGACG